>NC_134782.1:80524412-80534412 GCF_046742065.1 Oratosquilla oratoria | reverse complement strand
TTATACGAAAGCGCTCTGCTTTGTTAGTTTATTTTTCCTAGTGGTTACTTACGCATATATATATATATATATATATATATATATATATATATATATATATATATACAGTAAATATACATATATATATATATATATATATATATATACATATATATATACATATTTGCTGAAACCACTTTGAAAATAAAATAAATGAATACCGAAAGTTTCCGTCTATTGAAGACATCATCTTTGTACACGGATGATGTCTTCAATAGACGAAAACGTTCGGTTTTCATTTCTTTTATTTTCAAAGTGGTTTTGTGCAAGTATTCTTGTCACGTGTGCTTAGTGATTTTTTGCATATATATGTATGTATACACACACACACACACACACACACACACACACACACACACACACACACACACACACACACATATATATATATATATATATATGTGTGTGTGTGTGTGTGTGTGTGTGTGTGTGTGTGTGTGTGTGTGTGTGTGTGTGTGTGTGTGTGTGTGTATGTATGTGTGTGTGTGTGTATCAACAACCACAATACACTTAAATTTTAAGCCATCAACATCGGGAGATCCAATGGAGGCCACATGCAGAAATTGAAATGAGGTACTTTCGAAGACTTGAACTCAGCGATCGCATGACAAGTGTCGTAGTAACTTACCAACTACGCTATCAAGAGAGATATCTCTTGATAGTGGATTTGGTAAGTTACTACGACACTTGTCATGTGATCGCTGAGTTTGAGTCCTTGGCTGTTCCGCATTTCAATTTCTGCATGTGGCCTCCATTGGGTCTCCCGATGTTGATGCCTTAGAATTAAAGTGTATTGTGGTTGTTAAAAAATATCTCTAATCATTCCCACCGAGTGTTCTCACTTGAGTCGTAAAAGGCGACAAAAATGGACGGGGATAGGACTAGATATCCTACTCTTTGTAGTGCTAAAAGGCCCAAATGGGATATAAAAAAAAAAAAATCATAAGAGGATCTGGGAGGAGTTTTCCGACCAGAATCCTATACTAGTATGTGAAGAGATAGGTAAGCGTATGGTGGAGTGGAAGGAGTTTTTTTTTTCAAGGTTAATGTGGATGAAGGTGAAACTAGGAAAGGAAATGTGGGTCTTTGTAAATGCATATGGGCCTGCTAGTGATAAGATTGTAGAGGAAAGGGAGGTTTTTGGATAGATTTAAATTAGTGCATAGAGGGTTTAGTGAGAAATGTCAATGTAATGGTACTGGGGAATCTCAATGGTAGGGTAGAACCAATAGACGGAGTGGTTGGGAAGTGTTAAGTTAAAAAAAAAAAAAAAAAATCGTAGTGGAGAGATAATGGTGGAGATGTGTCTAGAAAGAGAGTTGATGATAACATACACAGTGTTTAGGAAAAAAGCCAAGCATAAGTACACATGGGACAGGGAGGTGGGTGGAAGGGTGGTAGAAAGGGCTTTAATAAACTATACAGTGGTAACCGGGAGAATAGGAAGAGTTTTGGATGTACATGTTCTAAAGGAAGAGAATGGGGGAAATATCAAATAATTTTTGGTGGAACGTAAGTTGAGAGTAGAGGATAGATGGAGAAAGAGGAAAAGGACAGAAGGTAGGTAGGTGCTTAAAGTAAACTGCTTAAATGAGAAAGAAAAGTAGAAGGAGTACATGAAGAGGCTGAGAGAGGAGTGGGAGGGAGTGAAGGATAGAGTAGAACTAGGAGTGGAGGAGGAATGGGGATGTATCAAGGAGGGAATGACAAGATGTGCAAAGATGGTGTGTGCAACAAGGAGGACGGGAGGAAATAGAAGGAAGGGTAGTAAATGGTGGGATAATGAAGCAAAGAAGGCTGGAGAAGAAAAGATACAAGCATTCACAGGTTGGTTACAAAATAGGACGAGAGAATCATATGAGAGGTACAGAGACAAGAGAAGAAAAGTAAAGCATAAGATAAAGAAGGCAAAGGGGAGAGCAGATGTGAAATGAGATAAGAGTATTACAATTTTTTTTATTAAAGTGATGAAAAGAGGTGTTGGTAAGAAATTAAGAGAGGAAGAGGAGGCGAATCAAGTAGAGAAGAAAAGGTAAAAGGTGAAGATGGAGAGATGATAATGGAAGAGAAAGCAGTAAGATGAAGATGGGGAGAGTACTTTAGGGAACTGCTAAATGTGAAGGAGAATATGAAGGGAAAGGTAGTTGCAATGGGAAGCGCTAAGAAAATGACTGTGATGAGTGAGGAAAATGGAAGATAAATAAGGAAAAATGAGGTGAAAGCAGTTATTGAAATGATGAGATCAGGTAAGGCACCTGGGTTGGATGGGTGACATGCGGAGTGTCTTATAAAGGAGGTACAGTGATGGTGGATTGGCTGGTGCGGTTGTTTAATGTTTGTCTAAGAGAGGGTCGAGTGCCGAAGGACTGGAGAAGTGCCTGTATAGTTCCACTTTACAAGGGAAAAAGGAAAAAGTGTGAGTGTAGTCGTTTCAGAGGGATCAGTTTGTTGAGTGTAGTTGTGAAGGTTTATGGGAGGCTTCTGATTGAGAGGATTAGGAGAGGAACAGAGGGAGTAATTGGTAAAGAGCATTGTAGGTTTGGGATAGGTAGTTATATCAAAACTAACTAGTTTAAAATCATAACCAATTTCTAGATTATTCAAATAATTAATGAAATCAACATTATTTGTGACATGGGGAAAGATATTGTACCCACTAAAGGACTCAAAATAGTAACAAGCCATTTGGATCAATTGTAAGTGACGGATCCTGTGGAACTGATGATAGGTCTAACTGGATATACAGGTTTATGGATTTTAATCAATCCATACATGTAAGGCAAGGAAGGGGACAAAGAAGAAAAATGTTTTATCAGATCTTCACGCCTTTTCAAAATACTTTAACATTACGATTAAACTCACTATTTACAGATTCCAACGGGTTTCTAGTAAGTTTTGTACATGTTTCACAATCTCCCACTAATGTTCCCATTTTTTCAATGAATCTAATTTGTTAAGAATGACAATGCAATTACTTTTATCAGCTCTAGTAGTGTGTAACTGTTCATCTCTTTTTAACTCCAGGTAAGACTTAAAAAACCTTTTAGGGCAATTTGGAATAACATTTGCTGATAAAGAAGCATATACAAAACCCTTGCTGATGGTGATGTTTTGAGTAGACACATCACCAAAATTTTCTAAATTGCAAAACCCTTTGGCAACGTTAGCATAGTCAATCTTTATTGTATGAATATGCTTCTGTAAGATTATGCGATTAAATTCTTGAAAGGGTTTATGACACATCCTCAACAGTCGATTGTTCAAAATCGATTTAGGCACAACCTGTTCTTGTAGGCAGGTTTTCAAGAAATGAAGACGGAGTTTAGTGGAAATTTGTATGTTATAACACATTTGTAAATGTTCACTATAAACCCACTATCGGAGAAATAATAACGGAAGTACAGGGAAACTGTATATTTTGACTACTATTTGTAGTCCTCTTCAGCAGAATAGTTACAAGAAGTTAAGGTGCAAGTATATATGTACCCCTCACTACCTCAAATAGACTTGTACCTTAACCCCTTGTAACTATTCTCCTGAAGAGGACTACAGATAGTAGTCGAAATATACAGTTTCCCTGTAGTTCCGTTATTATTTCTCCGATAGAAGGTTTATAGTGAACACGGAGTTGTCTTGTACGATTTGATAAGTGAAGAAAAGAACCTGAAATAGATAAGGGTTGTGTTTACTCTATTCCATGCCTTAAATGTAACAAATTTTATATCGGCCATACAGGCAAGACTTACACACAAGGATAAATCAACACAAGTATAGTGTGAGGAGTGGGCAAAGTTCCAGTGTCCTTTTTGTTCATGTAAGAGACCACAACCATCCTATTGACTGGGATAATTCTAATGAAATAATTTCTTGTAGATCTTTATTAGAAAGAAACATTATCGAATCCAGTCACATTAAGCATACCTTCGATGATTTTATTATTAAGAAAATTGTAAAAGAATGCTCCAAGTGTTACCAGGCCGGGGTGATGTAACGTCATATGACCAAATGTCCTTAAAAGTAAACACTTCTCAGCCTGGCTATGAAGCACCCTGTGTGTCCTTCCCATGATTCCTAGCTTGTCTACTACTTTATGTATATACAGTATATATCCATCCACCTATGTCTCTGTAACTGTGTATTCATTGATAATGTCTTAAATAGACAAAAACGTTCCCAGTGTTTTTTTCTGGAAATTATTTTCATGTGTGCCTTGTGAATTACTGCAATATATATATATATATATATGTATATATATATATATATATGTATATATATATATATGTGTGTATGTGTGTGTGTGTGTGTGTGTGTGTGTGTGTGTGTGTGTGTGTGTGTGTGTGTGTGTGTAATATATATTATATAATCATCAACTTTTTCATTGATCTATTTATTTCTTTGTATTATAGATTTTATCTATTTAATCCATTGTTTCTTTTCTGTTGTTTTTTTTAGTTGGTTGATAATTTATTGGTGTGTTTATTTAACCATTCAATAAGATTATATTGAATGAGTTGAGATGGTTTTACAGGTGAGACAATTTTGGGGAAAAAATGCCTAAAGACGGGAACGGCACCCATGGATAGGGTCAAAGTCAGGAAGTATCTACACACCTTGTATGACATTTCTTTCTTTACATAAGGGATTTTTTGTAAGCCAGAAGAAAGTATTTGACTACAACGTACAGAGAGGCGAGAGAACTGAACGAAAAAGGTTGTCTACAATAGTAAATCAGGCGAAAGAAAACGTAATTGGTAAGGGAAAATGTTAGAAAAGAAATATATATACAGATATATATATATATATATATATATATATATATATATACATATATATATATATATATACATATATATACATATACACATATATATACATATATATACATATATATATACATATATACATATATACACATACATATACATAGATATACATATACACATATATATACATATATATACATATACACATATACATATATATACATTCAACAAAAACCCACTGTGTTGGATAAGAAGAAATGAAATAAATGAATTCCATATATTTCGATCACGGACTGTGATCCTCTTCAGTGGAATACAGAAAGGTAGAGCAAAAGGCATGTCTTATATACAATAAAAATAAGGGACAAGGGTAGGACTCAGGTAGCGTCTAGTGCTTTGCGGGGCAGGTCACCCGCCTTCACCAACGATGGTAACAATTTGTTGACTGCCCAGGTGGTAATGCAGTCAGGTGACCACTGCCCATATGATATATTAAAATTTGGAAATTTGTTAATCAGGGATGATTCTATTATTTTTCTTTTAAAACTGCATTTTGAATTAAAGATAATCTTTGCCTCATTCCAATCCATATGATGGCCTTCCTTGTCTACATGTTGGAAGACAGCGGAATTATGTTGTGCGTATTTAATTGAATTTTTATGTTCTTGCATCCTAGTATATAAATCTCTACCTGTTTGTCCCCAATATACATTGTTACAATCAGAGCAAGGGAGTTTATACACACCTTGATGTATTTCTTTTCTAGGTCTTTGATGTACATTGACTATTTTCTTAAACAAATTATTGGGATAACTAAAAACAATTTTAATATCTTCCTGTGGAAGAAATTGAGAAATGTCATTTAAGGACCTATTATAAGGCAATTTAATACAGTTTTTGTCCCAACTGAAGTTCTTACTGGAATGGGAAGTGGATCCAAAGTAACTAGTTTTGGCTTTACTTAGGGCTCTATTTAGAAACCAATCAGGATACCCTATTCTTTTTTATTGTTTCCTGATGGTTGTTATCTCCATTTCCAAATAATGTGGACTACATAATCTAAGTGCCCTCAGGAAAAGACCTGAGACAACACTATATTTAATTTTATCAGGATGGTGACTGAAAAAGTGCAGATAACTCCCCGTATGTGTGGGCTTTCTGTACACTGTGAAGGACAATTGGTCCTGATGCCGTATTAATAGGAAGTCTAAAAATGGTAGTCTATTATCCACCTCTCATTCAACTTTGAATTTAATATTAGTGGCTAAGTTGTTTAGTTGTTCAAAGAAAGCATCAAAAGATCCCCATTCGTCATCCCAAATCGTAAAGATATCGTCCACATACCTATACCAAAACATTCCTTGTGGCTTAATGTCTTGTAAAAGCACTGTCTCGAAATACTCCATATATAGATTAGCTAACACTGGGGAGAGATTGGATCCCATTGAACATCCGAACTGCTGTTTATAATATTGATCTTTAAATGAGAAGGTATTAGTGTTAGCACATAATTCCGTTAATTTAATGATTTTGCTGACAGAGATTGGTAGTTGGTCCCGATAATTTTGTAATTTTGTTTCCAAGAAAGCTAAAACCTCAGCTACGTTGATGCAGGTGAACAAAGAAACTACATCAAGACTTAGTAATTTTCTCTGCCCAGATAAATGATGATTCTTGATCTTACTTATGAAATCTTCTGAATGTTTTATATGCGAGTCGGAAAAGCACCTATGGTTACTTTTGCTTCGCTTGTTTTATGTTCACAAATATGTAACTTTTATTTGAATTTTATTTTTTCTAATTGGTATTTAATTTCTATTGTAATGTATTTATTTTATTATTGTAAGGTATGCTTTGTACAATTGACTGAGAGGGTGAACCTTTCCCAGGTTTACCATTTCGGCGATTTATAATGAGTTCACATTCTTGTAACCGTTATACCCCCTGAAGACGATTCCTGGACGGGAATCGAAACGTCGGGCAAATAAACCCTTCAATTGAATCTGGTGTTTACAGTTTTCCAATATGGATCCCAGATTCCAAATCTTCTCTTACATTGAACAATATATATATATATATATATCAACGACTTTGCCTATTTATTCAAATCCTTAAAAGCAGAGTTAAGCAGGTTATCAGTTCTTAAAGTAAACTTTGTGAAAACTATATGGTAAGAGGGAATGTACAAATGTGTGGGAAACTATTTAGTATAGATGTATATTCAGTGTCGGTAAAATGAAATATATTCCAAAGAATAATTAAGGAGGAAATTTGGTAAATGATAGTAAGAGGAGGGTATGATGTTCTTACTCGATAAGGAAGACTGTGTGTGGACTGAAGCGTTCAATAGTTTGCTAGTCCTTAGGATGGTAAATGAAATATGACGCTATATGTGAAAGGTGGCTGAAAAGTGTAGCATGTGATGTGATATACCAATAAGAAGCTAGACGAGTGTTAAAGCATAAAAAATGTAAAAACGGCACGGCAAAGAAGAGGTCAGGAGTATATAATTCATTGGCATTACGAGAAAGGGTTGCATTTAGAATTGATGAAGGGTATTGAGTAGGGGGGCGATAGGCAGGTGGTGTACCTCATCCGCCACCTTCGTGCTCTTACTAAATGTTCACCACTGTCTGCCTTTAGTCACTTCCCCTTCCTTCGCTTTCACCCACCTTTCTTTTGCCACTTCTTTTTCTGTGTTAGTTTACATACTTTTTAGTCAGTAGGCCATGTGCCTACAAGTATTCTTCTTTTTCAATTTTCATATAGTTTACTTAAGATAAGGGAGATTAAACTGGTGATGAATTTTCTTCTATTTTCTTCTTCAAATGTTTGTATTTGCCTCTCTCTCTGTCACTTAAGAAATTCCGTGAGAACACGCATTGTTAGCTCCTAGGTAAGTTCTGAGGTGACGTCATGATTTCTTTGGTCCAATTATGTTTAGCTTTATACATAAGATCCTCCCCCAAGGGAGTAATCTCGCAATCATAAACCAATTAAATTTTCTCCTCCACCGTTTCTCCAATCAGATTCGTTGTTACAAGTATATATGCAATATTGTTTACTTAAGGAACCTCCAATCTCTGCATAACTTAGGTTACAAAATTTCTACCTCAGCAAAAAATATACACGTCGTAAATGAGTATTAGGCCCCCGGCCATTTTTATTACTCCTAGCGGAGAACAAAAGCATATGACTGCTCGCTTATGAACTGTGCTGTTTACAAACACCCGATCCATAAAAATGCAACCCTCACCATCTACCTCACTTTCTACTCACTTCTCTACCAGCCTTTTACAGGGTGAAGGGTGGAACTAGTCGTAGCTCAGGCCTTTGTTTTTGAAGACACGACTCGTGAGTTTTCCTGAGCAGCGGGTGCAGGAATGAAAGAATGCAGGAATGAACTGGCAGACAAAATACAAAGCATAATAAACAGTTCCTTGAAAGAAGGAAAAGTTCCAAAAGATTGGAAAAGAGCAAATATAGTACCTATATACAAAGGAGGAATTAAAGAGGACCCTACAAAATATAGACCAGTCTCTCTAACAAGTACAATAGCAAAAGTCTGTGAAAGAATTATCAAAAATAGATGGGTAAAGTATTTAGAAAAAAAAAACGTACTAAATCCAAGGCAGTTTGGATTCAGACAAGGACGATCATGCGTCACCAATTTAATATGTTTCTATTGAAGGCTAATAGATATAATACAAGATAGAGATGGATAGGCTGATTGTGCATTTCTAGACCTAAAAAAAAAGCTTTTGACAAAGTACCGCATAAGAAGTTACTTAAGAAATTAGAAACTGAAGGAGGAATACAGGGCAAACTGCTTAAATGGATGGAAGACTTTTTGCAGGAAAAAAAGAATGAGAGTAATGATAAGAGACAAACACTCTAACTGGGATGAAGTAATAAGCGGTGTTCCCCAAGGAACAGTTTTGGCCCCAATAATGTTTGCTATATATATATTAATGATATGAATAAAGAAATTGAAAGTTACATGAGCTTCTTTGCAGATGACGCAAAACTGTTAAAAAAAGTGAACACGGAAGAAGATTGTGAGTCACTACAGAGTGATCTCAATAAAGTATGGGAATGGAGTAGAAAGTGGGAGATGGAGTTCAATACCAAAAAGTGTAGTATAATGGAATTTGGAAAAAGCAAAAAAAGAACAGAAGGATCATATAAATTGGGAGAAGAAGGAATAAAAAAGTAGAAAATGAGAAGGACCTGGGAGTCATTATTATGAATAATATGTCACCTGAGAAACATATAAACAAGATTTTTGGAGAAACTTATCATTTAGTAAGAACAATCAAAGTGGCATTTACATACCTGGATGAAGAAATGGTGAAGAAAATATTAATCACTTTGATAAGACCAAGATTGGAATATGCAGCAACGATGTGGTCACCAAATACAAAAAAATGTATAACAAAACTTGAAAGAATACAAAGAGCAATTACAAAATTGGCACCAACACTCTCAAAACAATCATATGAAGAGAGACTAGCAAAAATTGAGCTACAGACACTAGAGCAAAGAAGAGAGAGAGGAGATTTGATAAATATTTACAGAATCATGAAAGGCATAGAAATTATTGATAGAGAGGATCTAATAAAATGGGATGAAAGAAATACAAGAGGACACGGAAAGAAAATCAAGAAAGACAGCTATAGAAGAGATCTGAAAAAGAATAGCTTTCCTCACGGAGTAATAGACATTTGGAACAAGTTAGATGAGAAAGTAGTGTGTGCAAAAACAATACATGAATTTAAAAATAGTTTAGATAAAATGAGATATGAAGACGGGACACCACGAGCATAGCTCCCCTTCCCGTAAAGTACAACTAGGTAAATAGATGCATACACACGCTTACAAACACACACACACACGCACTCACACACACACACACACACACACACACACACACACACACACACATAAACACATATACACATACACTTACACAAACACACACACACACACAAACACATGTATACACACACTCACACAAACAAACAGACACACACGCACACAGACATAGACACAAACACACACACACACACACACACACACACACACACACACACACACACACACACACACACACACACACACACACACACACACACACACACACACACACTGTGGAACAGAGGAGAGAAAGAGGCGACTTGTTAACCATCTATAGAATT
>NC_134782.1:80509412-80519412 GCF_046742065.1 Oratosquilla oratoria | reverse complement strand
GTGTGTGTGTGTAAAACAGCGCAGGCCAATTTTCATATTTTTCAGTTATAGTCTTTTCAAATTTTCTTCCGCTTTTGTGATTTTCGTTTATTTATGTTTGGTACTTTTGTTTTAATTGTTCGTGTTTTCCCCCTACTTATCTCGTGCCTTGACTCTTTTGTTTTGCTGTTTCATATCTTTTGTAGAACTTGTTATTTTCTGTCAATACACTCATTTTTTTACATATTTTCCACCCCTAAACAAAGAAAAAACCCAGAAGACTTCCTTGACTTGCCCTTTCCACCTTATCAGGAGAAGAGGTGGCCGTGATTAAGCTCACATCCACTCAATACGCATAAAAAAGAAATAATAATTAACGTTCCTCCCATCTCAGAACGTTGTGGGTAAATGGTTATCACGGTGTCCCTCCGAAAACTCTGGTCGAGGGCAATGCAGCAAGGCACAGCAGGACTCGACGGTTAATTTACCTTTGCCAGTTCATCCCATCACGGCTCCCCTTCTCTTCTCAAAATTACTGACGAAGTCATGAGATTCTTTCGGACTTCGTCATCCGTTTATCCATTCACAATCTCTCTCTGCTCACTCCCGTCTCTTCCACTCTCACTCCCCTGCTCGACAGACATTCTTCATGCATCCAAGGACTCATTCGCCTTGTCCATCCACTTCGTTCTTGGTCTTCCTCTCAAGTCCACTCCACCCACTTCATCCTAGTTTGCTTTTAACACTCTTTTGCCACTCTTTCCTCAAAAATGTTTGATCTATCCGACCCGGCAGCTCTCGACCCCGGCTCTGTTTCTTGCCTCCGCAGGTTTCGCTCTTTTCCATTCTTGGAACGCCGGTCATAGACCTCGCACACTGTCTTTTCCCGCCAATGTATATATTTCGGGTCACTTTCTGTCCTCTCTTTGCCTTCTGGGCAGCGACACACAAAGAAATAATCTTCAAAACGCGCTCACTGGCAACAGTCTCTTTTATACGCAACAACCATACTACTACGGTATTTTCCTACAGAATTCTTCCTCTTCCATAACAGCCGGTCTCGTCAAAGCGGGTATCTAGATGTTCCTCATCCTTATCCATTTGAGGGAACACAGTCGAAATCAGTGCCGTACAGGGACGCAGAAGAAAGCCAATGATGAGGCTGTCCAGGGCTACACCGGGTCGAGTTAAGAAGTCTGGATGGACGACCGACCAACACATTTGGTAGGGCGGCACGCATGCGTAGCAAGGCACCTCTCGGTCTGCAAAAGCTGTACAGATTCAAAGATCGTTCTATACAACACACACACACAAAAAAAGTATCCCGTACTGGTTCGGAGTACACTGGCGTACCCTAAAATACCCCCGCACTCAATAGCAAAACACCCGGGCAGACGCTGCAAGCAGTCTATAAGAAAACACTCGAATTCGTGTCAAACACGCACTACCCGAACATCAAAAAAGGACAGGATTGACACCTTGAGGTTGATTTCCCCCACAAAGAACACATTTTCACATAAGAAAGCTGCTGTTATCTGGGACAGGCTTTTACAGGTGAACAACGAGACAACATTCACTAACAGACAACAACCACTGCGCGAGTGAGGAACACCTCTTCGGTTTCTGTTTCGCTTTGAGAGGACGCACAGCGAAGGCGATTCACCTTACCAAGCAACACGCTCGGATGAAAGATCATAGCGACAGTCTTTACCTTGTATCTATTTATTTCAACAAGGAAAATCATGGGCACTGTGAGGGGAAGTGTCTGTGTACAAGTTTACTCTACTATGGCACCCAAGCGTGCCTCCACCTCACAGGAAAGTGCTCCTAAGAAATCAAGACTCACAATTGAAAAGAAAATAGAAGGAGAGTGGCTGGTGACGAGAGCGGCTGGTGACGAGAGCGGCTGGTGACGAGAGTGGCTGGTGACGAGAGCGGCTGGTGACGAGAGCGGCTGGTGACGAGAGTGGCTGGTGACGAGAGCGGCTGGTGACGAGAGTGGCTGGTGACGAGAGTGGCTGGTGACGAGAGCGGCTGGTGACGAGAGCGGCTGGTGACGAGAGTGGCTGGTGACGAGAGTGGCTGGTGACGAGAGTGGCTGGTGACGAGAGCGGCTGGTGACGAGAGGGGCTGGTGACGAGAGGGGCTGGTGACGAGAGTGGCTGGTGACGAGAGTGGCTGGTGACGAGAGCGGCTGGTGACGAGAGCGGCTGGTGACGAGAGCGGCTGGTGACGAGAGCGGCTGGTGACCATAGGGGCTGGTGACGAGAGAGGCTGGTGATGAGAGTGGCTGGTGACGAGAGCGGCTGGTGTTTCGTCGCAGCTTCCTTCGTCCCCCCGCGCGCCATTTCTCGTCTTACCACACTAAATGTGTATGACCACTTTGTCGTCTGCCACCACGACATCTGCTTCGTGCCGACACCACTCTTATGCCACGCGGGACTCGAACCCTGGCGCCAGGACTCTTCCGACACATGCTCTGCACGTCCTCCTCTGACTGGCGACAGACGATTCTATTCAGGCGAGACCTTCTCTACATCGTCAGTTCGACCAAAACCTTCGTCAGGTTTCTTCCTCTCGCCAGCGATTCGGTCAGAGGGCCTTCCGGTTCACCATGACGTCACACTTAGGTCACGTGTACCCATGACGTCACATTTCGATCACGTGACCCCATGACGTCACACGTAGGTCACGTGTATCCATGACCTCACATTTGGATCCTGTGATCCCATGATGTCACATTTGGATAACTTGACCCCATGACGTCACTTTTGGATCACGTGACCACCTGACGTCATATGACCGTGTAGGACATCGATCGACACTCGTAGTGTTAATGGAAGACAGATTTTGACCAGAAACTCTTCGGCAAAATTATCCCTCCTCACCACAGAAGGACAGAGTTCAAGGTCGTCTCTGGACACAAGTCAAGACATCTGGATGGATGGATGGATGGTGCACCTGAACAACGAGGAGGTGGGGGGGAGGGGGAGGTCAAGCTCGTATGGGTACAGAAACGAGAAATTTACACAACACTGGGACGCCATTTCTCCCGTGGAGGAAACGAGGCCATCGAAGATATAGATAAGTAAATAGATAAAATCTATTTGAAAAAAGAGGTCAAATCTAATGAACTAACCGGACTTAACGAAAGATGTCATATATATATATATATATATATATATAGATGGATAGATAGATAGATAGATAGATAGATAGATGGATAGATAGATAGATGTACATATATATATATAGATTTTTATACATATATATATATATATATATATATATATAAACATATATATATTTCTACAACACTGAATGGGTCCCAGTGATTAGAGATACATTTTAACAACCACAATGCAATTTAATTCTAAGCCATCAAAGGCCAGCATGCTTGAAATTGAAATGTGGTACTACCCAGGACTCGAAACGGGTAACCTCATGACAAGTGCGACATTGACTTTCCAACTAGGCCATCAAGAGAGATGGCCTAGTTGGAAAGTCAATGTCGCATTTGTCATGAGGTTACCCGGTTCGAGCCCTGGGTAGTACCACATTTCAATTTCAAGCATGTTGGCCTTTGATGGCTTAGAATTAAAGTACATTGTGGTTGTCAATATATATATATATATATATATATATATATATATATATATATATATACATACATATATGTATATTATATATATACATGCATACATACATACATACATATATATATATATATATATATATATATATATATATATACATATATATATATTTATATATCAAGGACTACTATTACACAGCACATGCGCACCCAGATCCCTGGGTCCGCTAGCGGAGGCCATTGCTTTCTTCGTAACCTAATATTTTGTATAGGACAAATACATCAAAACTAGAAACCTAACATTGTATATACGACAAATATATCAACTATTGACTTATTCAATGCAGTATAGTGAAATAAGAAACTATTTTAAAGGCACTGTTATGCTTTGAAATGCCAATTGTAGCCGGACTTAACAGGTATTATCATATGAGGTTAGTGGACACCAGGGTTAGCGATTTTTTTTTAATCTTTTTAAAGCATATAAAAATCGACTTTTTTAAATCAGATTTATTTGATTTAAATATATATTTTTTTTTACAGATTTTAAGTATTGTGGGATTGCTATCTGATATACGATCTGATTGCTAAAGGACATTTTTAGCATATCAATATAAGGAGCAGTGTTATATAGACTTGCCACAAGTACACAAGGAACGGGATAAGCCGTATGTGAGGACGGTATGCTCAGGTTCACTCGATTCCTCCAAGAGTTTCCTCATCTTGGTGACATTTGCTGCATTGTCTGTCACAACACTTCCAATGTGACAACCAAAATCTTGTTCAGCCTTCTTGATCGAATTTTGTACAAGTGGTAGAAGATATTCAGCAGTGTGAGGTTTTCTTAATGTGTCTATTTTGTCAACTAAATAAATCTGACCAATGGATGTTGTTAGAGTGACACATATTATGGGCTCGTTCTGGATGTTAGACCACCCATCAATTGAGAGACATACAGTTTCATTATTCAGGTCATCTGCACACTTTTTATATTCCTTTTCATACACAAGATCAAAGTACTTATCAGCAATATCTTTTCTGGATGGAGGAATATAACCTGGCCTCAGGTTCTGAACCATCTTGAGAAACTGAGGATGCTGAACAAGACGAAATGGTGAATTTGTGGCAAATATAATTCTTGCAACTTCTTTGTCGAGATTTTCTTTTTGAGAGACTGAAGTTCTTATGATAAATCTGTCCAGAGATGTTGATGACTTTCTTTTAGATAAAAATGATTTAGCAGAAATGGCGCCTGTGGAGGAGTCTGATAGTGACCTTTTTAATGGTGGAGTCAGGTTTGCAAATAATTCAAGTGGAGCCGATGATGAAGGTATTGAAGCTGTTGATACAGATCCTGAAATGGAAGCAGAAAATTTTAGCATATTCCATAATTTACAAATGAATAAATAAATGAATGAATACAGTGTGATTTAGGCTATTTTTGAGTACAGTAGTTATTTTTTCAGATAATGATCATATTCACACAAGCCACTAAATTATTTGGAAATAATTAACAGGATATGAAATAGGTGGGCTTGGAATTCAGCCCACACAGGATTCAGTCCACTTTTAAATTCACTAAAAATAATGGGTTAGTTGGGTTAGGTTAGGCTAAATCCCTTTAGGCTGAATCCCATTTGCGCTGAATTCCAATGGAACCTATGAAATATATTACACAATGTGAATAACAATCATCTAGGCCCCAAAGTTGAGTGGATACAGTATATTATAGTGATATAGTCATTACCTAAGTTTAGAAGTAATGAAGTTGAAGTATAATCTCTTTAGGCTTTCACATTTTTATTGCACATGCTCTCCATTGTTCACCAAATTTATATAGTTGCGTATGAAAAGGGAGAAATGCACACAATATAAGTAAAATTATTTACGTGGGTCATCAATTTCTTCTTCTGTATACTGTGGCTGACCTTGGCATTTATCTCTGTGAGATTTTAATCTTGACACAGTGCCCTGTAGTTCCTGGCTGCAGTCTTTGCATTTAGCTCGGTACCCTTTGCCAGAAGTTGTTGGTAGTTTTTCAAAATAATTCCAGAGAGGATGATTTTTTCTGCCTGAAGGAACCACTCTGCCAGGTCCAAAAGACATCCTTCCTGGTTGATTCCAAAGCAGCAACTGACTGAATGAGAAGCTGCTTACCTAGAACAGTGATATATACATGTAGGCTTATACCGTTCCTTGTATACTTGTGCCAAGTCTATATAACACTGCTCCTTATATTGATATGCTAAAAATGTCCTTTAGCAATCAGATCGTATATCAGATAGCAATCCCACAATATTTAAAATCTATAAAAAAATCTATTTAAATCAAATAAATCTGATTTGAATAAAAAAAATAGATTTTTTATATGTTTTAAAAACATAAAACAAAAATCGCCAACCCTGGTGTCCACTAACCCCATACAATAATATCTGTCAAGTCCGGCGAAAATTGGCATTTCAAAGCATAACAGTGCCTTAAAATAGTTTCTTACTTCACTATAAAAGTCTATATTAACTTATACTGCATTGAATAAGTCAATAGTTGATATATTTGTCCTATATATAATGTTAGGTTTCTAGTTTTGATATATGTGTCCAATATAGAATGTTAGGTTACAAAGAAAGCAATGGTCTCCGCTAGTGGACCCAGGGATCTGGGTGCGCACGTCCTGTGTAATAGTAATCATTGATATGTATATATATATATGTATATATATCTATATATATATATATATGTATATATATACATATATATACATACACACACACACACACACACACACACACACACACACATATATATATATATATAAATATGTATATGTATATATATATACATATTTTTGTGTAGCCAGGTAGGATATTTTCTTGCAGGCAGACGAGGTTAAAAGCTATTGAAGATTCATTTTTGATTATCTTCTTGCGTATAGTCTCTAGACGACGAATATTTGACATATCATTTTCTGTAAGTCTGCTTAGGAGATCTCTTATATTGGCCGACGTTTCGGAACTCTCTTGTTCCATCCTCTAGGGCGAATCTGAATCTGAATCTGAATCTCTAGGAAAGACCACCCGCTTGCGCGGGATCGGGTTTTGTGGGAGGGGAAGAATGTCTGTATGGAAATGAAAAGATAGTAGCGTATAAAAGAGGGCTATTGCCACCGGGCGATTTGCGAGCGATTAGGGGTTTATTGGTGGTCGTGGCTCGGGAGAAATGGACCGGGAGCTTGGACGGAGGTGTTGACGCCGGGGTTAGGATTAGGATCACCAACGAAAGTTTAGAAAATGGTAGGAGGCTTAGTAGTAGAGAAAGGTGGAAAAACGGAAAAATCTTTAGTGGGAGGTAAACTGAAATGAGAAGATGCAGTATAAGAGAAAGTTAGAAAGGAAGCGAATTTTAGTCGAAGAAAAAGTAAGTGTAGATGTTTGTGCGTGTGGCGTGGCTATGTTCGTGAGGTGTGTGTGTGTATCTTATGGGAAGTGAGTAGAGTTCACTTCCCGCGTGTAGAGCGCGGTCCTGTTAAGCCACAGGTGGGGCGTGCGTTGCCTGTTTTTCCCCAGGTTGGGTTTGAAGTCCTGTAGAGTTGATCCAGTGGCGGTGAGAGGGGGGGCAGGCGGGAGGTATGAACCCGCCTGCCGACGTCAACGAAGAGATCGGTCCGTAACCAGACCGGCAGCAGCAAAGGAGATATATCTTCTCGCCACCACCGCTGGCGAGCGCGTTCCTGATGAGCCACAGGTGGGGCGTGTGTTGTCTTTCCTGTAGAGTTGATTCAGTGGCGGTGCGAGGGAGGGGCAGACGGGCGGATGTTGTATGATCTCTTTCCTTCTAATCACAACTCTGAATACATAGAATTACGCGATTGGGAATTGTGTGTAAATGTCAGAAGTGTAAACTCGCTCACCAGCGACAGCGAAGAGGCCAGCGTTGGGTTGTGGGCCGGTTGGACAGAGAGGTGTCCAAAGTCTCTCCGTCGACCAGCCTGCGATCAGATTGAGGGTTCTGAATGAGACGGTTTGGGCCTCTGCTTTGCCAGCGAGCAAGTGTGCGTGTGCCTCTTTTCTTCCAAGCACTACTCTGAAAACAGAGAATTACGTGACTTGGGAAGTGTGTGTATTTGTCTTGGTGTAAACCCGTCTGCTGACGTCAACGTAGAGGTCAGCCATGCCAGACCGGCAGCAGCAAGGAGATATGTCTCCTCGCCACCACCGGCCGGCAGTGTGGTGGGACTTTATGGATCCGTTACTCAAATGGCATGTCAGGCCCCTTGTAAGCTTTGTTGTTGTTGAACAACAAAGCTTACAAGACGCCTGACATGCCATTTGAGTAACGGATCCATAAAGTCCCACCACACTGCCAAACTTAACAGACCACTAACTAGAAAAGATCTGGATCACAAACAACAATCATTGACAGAGAAAGAGATCCACGAAGGCTGCTACTCCTTGAAGCACTCTATATTCAAGCAAAGCAGCCATCAATTAACATCCAGGTGGAAGACCTACGGGTCTTGCCATCTGTCAAAAGAATGAGTGCTAAGCTGCCAACGAACCCCATCGCCTCGCCCACTGGGAGAGACCCCCCCGCTAGTGAAAACAACACGCTCATTGGCTACCATTCACCAATAAGCATCCAAATTTTCCTCGATACAGTGTCCATGATCCGTACATCACATATATAATAATCTACCAGAAAACTTGACAAAACAATTCGCCCTGGAAGATGGAACAAGAGAGTTCCGAAACGTCGGCCAATATAAGAGATCTCCTAAGCAGACTTACAGAAAATGATAAGTCAAATATTCGTTGTATAGAGACTATACGCAAGAAGATAATCAAAAATGAATCTTCAATAGCTTTTAACCTCGTCTGCCTGCAAGAATATATACATATGTGTATATTATATATATATGTATATATATATATATATATATATATATATGTGTGTGTGTGTGTGTGTGTGTGTGTGTGTATGTATGGGAAAGGTGGAGGGGGAAACACGGGTCTTTATCTGAATATCGAGTTTATTCCTGACCGGTTTCGCTTACAATAGCTATTGTAAGCGAAACCGGTCAGGAATAAACTCGATATTCAGATAAAGACCCGTGTTTCCCCCTCCACCTTTCCCATAAATTGTCCCAATGTCTCTACATAAATATGTATATATATGTGTATATATATATATATATATATATATATATATATATACATATATGTATATATATATGTATATATATATATATGTATATATACATATATGTATATATATGTATATATGTATATATACATATATGTATATATATATATATGTATATATACATATATGTATATATATATATATATATATGTGTGTGTGTGTGTGTGTGTGTGTGTGTGTGTGTGTGTGTGTGTGTGTGTGTGTGTGTGTGTGTGTGTGTGTAGATAGATAGATAGATAGAAAATCTATTTATTATTTATTTTCCAAATTTTCAGCTGTTATCAACTCTTTGAGATGGCTAGGCTTGAAAAACTTTTTCGGAGTTTGTCACTCTCCAGCTACGCCAAAGACAAAAAGGTACTCATAGTTTTCCATTACTACCCTTCGAAAAAGAAACACCGTAATAAAATGAACTGCGAGGAAAAAAAAATGCTTTGAAAGAGAAGGAGACGGAGGAAGGCGAAACAGGGAGAGGGTGAAGGAGGGGGTAGTGTAAGGAAGGAAGGAAGGAAGGCGAGAAATAGAATGACCCAGAACCAGATCACAAGTGAAAAAAATAGAATAATGAAAACATACGGAACAACTAATTTATCAGAAGAACGACGGATGTGACAAAGCTAATTAGACAAAAATAGAAAAGATACGAAGAGAGAATAGGGGAGGGGAAGAAAACGATGAAACACAACGCAAGTAAAACTATTGAACAACAAAGTATAAAAAGAGTTTGTTCACAAGAAGAACAGAGGACGACAATACAGAACATACACAATTTGTAGATTTGTCACAGAAATATAACGAATAAATGGGTACGTTCATAAGCAAATTATAAATGATAACTTCTGCCTTGAGTTTCGTGGATTAGAAAACCGCAACTCCTAGAGTGACCTGGAAACCTGAAAAGGCCTTTACTTCGGGCTCTCTTATTCATTTGTCTTGGAATAAAATCAGGATCATCCGCTGTTCGCCGCCGCCGTCTACTACGGTAAGATTGTTTCTACGTCACCCGCTTAAAGTGGTTGTAGGAAGTGGTACCAGCCACAGATTTCAACTCTTATGTGAACAGGTAGGAGAAATGGAGTAGAAACAGAGAGAGAGAGAGAATGGGAGGGTGAGAGAGAGAAAGAATGGGAGAGAGAGAGAGAAAGAGGAGAGAATGGGAGAGTGCGAACGACTGACGAGCGATGGAGCAAGCGTGTTACTGAGTGGACGCCCCGAGATAGGAAGCGT
>NC_134782.1:80489412-80494412 GCF_046742065.1 Oratosquilla oratoria | reverse complement strand
CCTGGTCATTTTCCCACATATTGATCTCTTGATAAAAACTAGAAGGTTTAGATTCATGAGACGATTGGTGTGAAGTGATCACCCTTTTTGCCTACATTACGTGTCTGATATACATTGCATTACTTTACTTATATTTGTACTTATTACTTATTCTGATGCATGTTCCTGATCTCTTTGTACTTAGATAGTACCATATTGTATACTTATCTTGTGTTTCTTATTTGAACGATAATTTCCATAACCATGTAACGGTCCCATTGACCCTACTGCCCATTCTCTTTTGTGTTGATTGCCTGTAAATATTTTCCATTAATAATTTCGTTTACTAGTTTTATCGCTAGTTTAATATTCCTTTCCTGGAATCTTCTTTGTTACCTTTACTTCTAGTCTTACGAATTATCTAGGCCCTGACCAGATAGTTCAGTCCTACAGTGGCTTCTAGAAGTGAGCTGGTTCTTAAGCACTTAGACGTTATACGTAACGTCTCTTCACATACCAGCCGCCCATAACAAAGTGGCGACCTTGCCAGGATATTGGATCAGGTATTTAACACATTCTTATAGAGATGGATGATATAGTTCAAGAATTCGTTCAAAATCCCAAGGTAAGTTCCTTAAAGAAACAAACTAAAGACACTTTGATAGAAATAGGCAAGCACTTTGGAGTAGACATTGATACAAGTTTGCGAAAGAAAAAATTACTTCAGGAACTCGTTGAAAATCTGATCGAAGATGATATCTTATCTCCAGAAGAGATTACAGCTATACAAATTCCTTCAAATAGGTTAGAAATAGAGGCACGACTAACCGAACTTAAGATTAAGGAGATTGAATTAAAGGTCAGGAGAGTAGAATTTGAGGAGGAAGCTAAATTGAAACTAATGCAAATTGAGGCAGAATTTAAAGCTAAAGAGGAGGAAACTAAACTGAAACAAATGCAAATTGAGGCAGAATTTAGAGCTAGAGAAGAGGAAGCTAAAGTGAAACAAATAGAAATAGAGAACGAAACTAAAGTCAAATTGGCAGAGTTAGAATTAAAGAAGGCAGAAGTAGAAGCTAGGATTGTTGATAGACGACCCGTAGTTCAGGAAGGTCATATAGATATTTCCAAGTATGTAAAACTTTTACCCATATTTTCAGAAGGAGAGCCAGAAATTTTCTTTCTTCAGTGGGAAAAATTGGCGCAACAGTTACAAATCCCTAAAGAAAATTGGCCATTAATCATTCAAACACAATTTAAGAGTAAGGCTCAGCAAATTTATACTTCTCTTTCAGAAGCAGAAAGCGAGTATGATAATATGAAAGCTTGTATTTTAAAAGCTTATGAACTAATACCAGAGGCCTATAGACAGAAATTCCGTAATTATAGGAAGACACCTCAGTTAACATACGTAGAATATGCGGCTCAACAAGAGAGGTTATTCAATAGGTGGTGTTTGGCTAGTGAAACGGACACCTTAGATAGACTTAAACAGTTGATTTTATTGGAGCAGTTTAAGAATACCTTAGAGACAGATCTTAGGATTTTTATAGATGATCATGTTCCCGAAACTTTAACTAAAGCTGCTGTATTGGCTGATGAGTTCACACTAAATCATAAACCTAAGTCAAGACAAATGGAATCCCAAAAGTCAAAGTCACATATTCCAGATTCAACAAAATACTCTGATCCTTGGTCCCCAAAGAAACACTTTGAAAATCAGTCTAGCCCATCACATTTCAGTTACAGGTCTGATTTCAATCAATATCCTCCAAACCAACCTTGGCAAAGAATGGAAAGGTTTAAGACTAATCCCCCTGTAACTTGTTCATATTGTAAACAGGTTGGCCATCACATTTATAATTGCAGAAAGAGACTGACACCCTCATTCTCCAATAAGACACCAACTCTTGTAAGTAATATAAAATCAGTTGATTCAAAATCCTCTATTCAGGATAAACTACCAAAGAAGCCGGTATTGTCAAGTAATGTAGAACCCCCCACATCAAATCATGATCCTTGTTTCAAACCATTTGTATCTTCAGGAACTATATCTCGTAGTAGTAGTTCACAACAATATCCTATTTCCATACTCCGAGACACAGGAGCAAAGCAAAGTCTGATTTTAAATTCTGTCTTGCAGAATCTGGGTGAGTCATATACAGGTTATGATATATTGATAGAAGGAGTTGGAGGAATTGTAAAATGTCCATTACATAATGTTTTCTTGCGGTCTGATTTAACAACCGGAATGGTTAAAGTAGCAGTAGTAGACTCTCTTCCCATAGTAGGAATATCCTTATTGTTGGCCAATGACATCGCTGGAAGCAAAGTCATTTCTCCCTTAATAACAAATAACCCTAAGACCTCAGTAGAACCTTCAGATAACTTACAGTTGTTTCCCGCTTGCGCTGTAACCAGATCTCAGTACAAGAAATCTGAAGAGGAGACTTATAATTTAGAATCCCTATTCTCCCAAACTGACCCATCTTCTTCTTCACCAGTTTCTCTATCTAGAGCAGAATTAATCAAAGAACAGAAGTCAGATCATTCTCTTAAAAATTTGTACGAGATTGTTTCATCTCCAGAAGTTGAAAATATGTCACGAGGTTTCTATATAGAAAACGGAGTCCTAATGCGAAAATGGAGAGCATCCACCGCAACCGCTGACCAGCCATGGCAAGTAAGGAATCAAATAGTCCTCCCTCTTGGTTTCAGGAATAATGTTCTAAGATTGGCTCATGATACTCCCTTAGCAGGTCACTTAGGGGTAAGAAAGACCTTGTTCAACATAACCCAACATTTCCATTGGCCCACGGTTGTCAAAGATGTTGCCCAATATTGTAAAACATGTCATACATGTCAACTTGTAGGTAAGCCCAACCAGAAAATTGTAGAAGCTCCACTCCATCCCATTCCTGTAATGGAAGAGCCATTTAAAAAAGTTCTTATTGACTGTGTAGGACCTTTACCTCCTTCAAGTAAAGGAAATCAGTACATTCTCACAATCATGTGTATGAGCACTCGTTTTCCAGAAGCAATTCCTTTGAAAAATATTAAAGCTCAAAACATAATCAGAGAAATGTTGAAATATTTCACTATGGTAGGATTTCCTAAGAACATTCAAAGTGATCAAGGAAGTAATTTTCTTTCCAACAAGTTTAGAGAAACTCTTGTAACACTAGGTATAAATCATGTAACTTCCTCCGCCTATCATCCTCAATCACAAGGTGCTCTAGAGCGCTTTCACCAAACGCTCAAGACAATGTTAAGAATCTTCTGTGCTGAGAACACTCGAAATTGGGAAGACGGACTCCCCTTTTTGTTGTCCGCCACCCGAACAACAATTCAAGAAAGCCTTGGATTCAGCCCGTCAGAATTAGTCTTCGGTCATGAAGTCCGTGGTCCCCTAAAGATACTTCATGAACAATGGATGAAAGAAGAACCACCAGTTCCTTCTTTGAAATACGTGTCCCAGGTCACCGAGAAGTTGTTAGAAGCTTGGAAGTTGGCAAGAGAGAACTTGGCGAATGCTCAACCAGAAATGAAAGGTCGGTATGATAAAAATTCTAAACTTAGAACTTTCTCTCCAGGAGATCAAGTGTTACTTTATCTTCCCATACCAGGAGATCCATTGCAGGCTAAATACAAAGGACCCTATGAAGTCTTGTCCAGAGCCAGTGATCTCAACTACATAATCAAAACTCCAGACAGAAGAAAGAGTTCCCGTCTCTGTCACATAAATACCTTAAAACCTTATCATTCCAGAGATCCAATTCCAATTTACAGCTCTACCACAATAGAATCGGAAGAGCCTCCTGATAACCTGCCTAATCCTCCTGAGATTCCCTTGGAAAACTCTCAGATACTACAAAATCTTCAGATAAAAGTAGGACACTTATCTGAGAAACAAGATGTAGCAGAACCATTGACTGACCTGTTGAGAAAAGACCACGACTTCGTGTGGACACCTACCTGTGAGACGGCCTTCAAAAACCTGAAGTCCCTTCTCACTAACGCACCAGTTCTAAGGGCACCCGATTTCCAACGACCCTTTCTTCTGCAAGTCGACGCCAGCGACACCGGTATCGGTGCCGCCCTCTTGCAAGAACACAATGAAGTTCTTCACGCTATCGCCTACTACAGCAAGAAGCTGTCCCCTGTGCAGAAGAACTACTCAACAATTGAGAAGGAGACGCTCGCTTTGGTCCAGGCCCTTATCCACTTCGAAGTCTACCTGGGTTCCTCAACTACCATTCAAGTATATTCGGATCACAACCCCTTAAAGTTCCTACAGACTATGAAAAACAAGAATCCGAGACTTACACGTTGGAGTTTATTTCTCCAACCCTTTAATTTAACAATTCATCATATAAAAGGCGTCTTTAATGTTTTAGCCGACGTCCTTTCTAGAACATAGCTTTTCAACAGAAAGTGAAAAGCTTTCCCAAACGGTGGAGGTGTAACGTAATATTAGATATTACGTCATATGTGTAATTATGTTATAGAATTGTGTTCCTTTGTATTACATAACTATGTTCATATTTCTTGTCTATGTATGTATTGTAACAATGTTAAGCAGTAACGCCCGTCCACTATATGTAATCTTGCCTACGTGCGGAGAGGTGCGCACTCTTGTAGAACAAACAGACAAGCGAAATCCTGAATAGTTCGGAGCGCACAGATTTGACAGTTACTAAATAAATAGATTGTTCAAGCGAGTCGAGGGTCCTAAAACTACCCATGTTGACGTGTTAACTTACCCTCCTCCTCACCCGCACCCTTAACCGGAAGTATCCCGCTTCCGGTCCAATGGTATATAAGCGGTGGAAATCGCTCATTCCTGGTCATTTTACCACATATTGATCTCTTGATAAAAACTAGAAGGTTTAGATTCATGAGACGATTGGTGTGAAGTGATCACCCTTTTTGCCTACATTACGTGTCTGATATACATTGCATTACTTTACTTATATTTGTACTTATTACTTATTCTGATGCATGTTCCTGATCTCTTTGTA
>NC_134782.1:80474412-80484412 GCF_046742065.1 Oratosquilla oratoria | reverse complement strand
ATACATACATACATACATACATACATACATATACCAAGGCTTTTTCCCCCTTACAAGGGAGGTAGCCAAAAAGGGAAAGGCATAAAATCATCCCCACCCATTCCATCCCTGAATACACTCCACACCCCTCCACCCTCCCTCTCACCTTAGCACGTCCTGGATGACGGGTCATCCCTGCACCTTGTCCACTGCCCTGGGTCAGAAGCAGTGTCGCAAGACACAGCACATCCACAGCAAGGCTGCTTCATTAAATCGGCGACCCTCCCGCTCTCCGTCCCCCCATGCATAAAAGGAGAAGACAGGGAGAAATCCCTTCGAGCTGCGTCAAAATTTGCTCACACATACTACCTCACCCCCCATCCCCCTGCCCACTCCACCTCATGCATCACAACATCATCCATACACAACCACTCTCCATTCATCCCTGTCTTCTGTCCTCTCCCGTCCTTCCTCAACAGACATTCCCCTCTTCCTCAAAGCCCCCTTCACCCCATCCATCCACCTCATCCTAGGACGTCCCTTCATGTTCAATTCCTCCACATCTGCCTTCCATACCTCTTTTACTAGTCTTTCTTCACTCATTCTTTCCATGTGCCCAAACCATCCTAATACTCTTTTATCAACCCCATCTCCCAACTCCCTTTCCACCCCTGTTCTCCTCTTCACCTCCTCATTTCTCACTCTATCTAGCCTAGTAACCCCCATCATACTTCTCAGACACCTCATCTCAAACACATTCAAGCTCCTTCTCTTTTCTTCTCTTATGTTCCATGTTTCTCCCCCATACAGTGCTGTTGGCACAATCACTCCTTCATATAGTCTCCTCTTAGCATCCATTCCCAAATGCCTATTCCTTATTACACTTTTTAATCCACCAAGACATTTACTCGCTTCTTTCAATCTACATTCTACCTCCACCTTCACTCCACCTTTTCCTGCCACGTTTGCACCCAAGTATCTAAAACTATCCACTTCCTCAAGTCGCTCTCCCTTAATACTCACTTCCAGACTACTGCCACTTTCACCCCTTGTACATCTCATCACCTTACTTTTACCCACATTTATCTTTAGCTTTCTTCTATCACATACTCTCCCAAACTCTGCCACCAACTTCCTTAATCCCTCCTCCGATCCTGCCACAAGTACAGTGTTGTCCGAAAACAACAGCTGGCTCACCTCCCACTTTTCTCCATTTTCTTTAACTATCTCCAATCCCTGACCCACTACCCTTGCATTTACCTCTCGCACCACCCCACCCATATATAAGTTGAACAGCCAGGGCGACATAACGCATCCTTGACGAAGTCCCACCTTTACCTCGAACCACTCACTCTCTCCATTTCTAATCCTGACACAAGCTCTACTACTCTCATAAAAACTCTTGACAGCTCCTAGAAGCTTTCCTCCTATCCCGTATATCCGCAAAACCTCCCACAGTGCCTTTCTGTCTACCCTGTCGTAAGCCTTTTTCAAATCCATAAAGGCCCAAAAAACATCCTTCCCCTTTCCTATAGCTTTCTCACATATCTGTCTTACCACAAAAATCTGATCTACACAACCTCTACCTGTCCTAAATCCACACTGCTCCTCACCAATTACTCCCTCTGTTCCTCTCCTAATCCTCTCAATCAAGATCCTCCCATAAGCCTTCCCAACTACACTTAAGAAGCTAATCCATCTGAAACTACTACATTCACACTTGTCCCCTTTTCCCTTGTAAAGTGGAACTATACAGGCACTCCTCCAGTCCTCCGGCACTCTACCTTCTCTCCAGCAAACATTAAATAACCTCACCAGCCAGTCCACCAACACTGTACCTCCTTTTTTTTAGACATTCTGCATTGCATCCATCCAGACCAGGTGCCTTACCTGCTTTCATCATCTTAACAACTGCCTTCACTTCATCCTTCCTTATTTCTCCTCCATTGTCCTCACTCATCACGGTCATTTTCTTAGCATTTCCTACTGCAGCTATCTTTCCCTCCCTATCCTCCTTCATATTTAGCAACTCCCTAAAATATTCTGTCCATCTTCCCCTTACTGCCTTCTCTTCCATTATCATCTCTCCATCTGCACCTTTTACCTTTTCTTCTCTACTTGATTCGCCTCCTCTTCCTCTCTTCATTTCTTTCCAAAACATCTTTTTATTACTTTCAAGATTTTCTGTCATACTCTTACCCCATTTCACATCTGCTCTCCTCTTTGCCTCCTTTACCTTTTGCTTTACTTCTCTTTTCTTTTCTTTGTACCTCTCATATGACTCCCTCGTCCTATTTTGTAACCAAATCGTGAAAGCTCGCTTCTTTTCTTCTACAACCTTCTTTGTTTCCTCATCCCACCATTCACTTCCCTTCCTTCTATTTCCTCCTGTCCTTCTTGTTCCACACACCATCCTTGCACACTTTGTGACTCCCTCCTTGAACCATCCCCATTCCTCCTCCACACCTAGCTCTACTTTATCCCTCACTCCCTCCCACTCCTTCAGCTTCTTCTTGTACTCTTTCTCCTTTTCCTTTTCATTTAAAGAGTTCACTCTAAGCACCTCCCTACCTTTTGTCACTTTCCTCTTCCTCCATCTATCCTGCACTCTCAACTTACCTTCCACCAAAAAATGATCTGATATTCCCCCACCCTCTCCCCTTAGCACATGTACATCCTTAACTCTTCCTATCATAATCCTATTTACCACTACATAATCCATTAACGCTCTATCTACCACCCTTCCCTCCACCACCCTCTCCCATGTGTACTTATGCTTGATTTTCTTCCGAAACACTGTATTTGCTATCATCAACTCTCTTTCTAGACACATTTCCACCATCAACTCTCCAATAGGATTTTTTCCTGGACCTCCACATTTCCCAACCACTCCATCAATTGGATCATTTCCTACCCTAGCATTAAGGTCTCCCATTACTAGTACATTGATATTTTTCCCTAAATCCTCCATGCACTCATTTTTAATCTACCCAAAAAGTTGTGAAATGCAAGTTTAATAACATTGTAATTTTGAAAATGAATAGACAGATAAGCAGACACATTGACCTTAGAGGAGTATTTGCCTCGGTGGAAGAAAGTCAAAGAATTTAATCAAGATAATGAAAGCTAGTGATGCTTTAACAGAAATCGGGATACTTTAGTGTTTTTTTTTATTTTTGCCAATCTAATTCTAATCAACTTAAATTCACTCTAATATCGTGTTACCTCAATGCAGAGAGTACATAGGGCTATTTGTCTTTTTCCAGTCATCTTGAGTCCATCAAACATACTGTTTTAGACCATTCAAACCGAAATTCTTTCAGGGTCTTTGTAAGTCGTGGTTTCTTCCTGGGCCGATCTGCTCGCAACCCAGCTTCCAAAAGCCTGTTAATCACAATTCTGGGAGGCTAATTAATTTTATCTTCAGCCAACATGGCTTTAATCTATGCGCAAGGATATTTTTTCCTATGAGCCATTTTTACTATCTATCAACCCTGAGTGAAGTTTTCTTCTTTCTGGCACATTTCTTTTTTCCTTCTTGAGCTCAATACCAGACGTTTTTCTTCTTCTTTTCCTCAAAATTAAACTAAGACTGTGTGGGATTTACAATTCTTTGCTGCTTGTAGCTGTTTCATGGACGTACCCTGCATCAAAAGATTGATCTGTCCGACTTTCATAGGGTTCAGGAATTTCATTTTTTCGTTTTCAATAAAACCTAAAAGCAATTTAACCTGACATAAACCCGAGAGAAATGGTAAATCAAATCTGGAGTATAAAAAAAATAAATAAATAAATAAATAAACAGGGAAATAGCTGAATACTTCCTCACCAAATCAAGCCCCAGGATAAATTAAGTGACTGCCAATCTGAGTCAGAGCTGAATCCATGCATTAAAATTATTTATGCAGATATCATTTACTACATATTTTCCTTTTGTTTTTAGGATATATGCCCCGTGGGGCTACAGGGAGAAGGATGCCTAGTCCCACTCCCCGTCCCTTTCTTCTCGCCTCTTACGATCCAAGTGGGATACTTGGTGGCAGTATTCTTTTCCCCCACCACAGGGAATTCCCCCATCACAGAAAGAGAATACTCAGAAATGGTACAGGACAGGAACAAGGGGTTGGGGGACAGCATAACGGAGGGAACGTCGTAGTATAAAAGTGTCATGATTTCTCTATGAACAGAGTAATCTTCTATCATAGACAAAATGATGTGTGGCTCTGGTCCGTAGGGGCGCCCTATATAGACCCTAAAATATCGACTGCATGCTACTTTGCCACAATAACAAGCAGCCAATACCCCAGACGGGGCTTTGGGGAAGAGGGGAATGTCTGTTGAGGAAGGAAGGGAGAGGACGGAAGGCAGAGGTGAGTGGAGAATGGTTGTATATGGATGATGTGTGATTGCATGAGGAGGAATGGGCGGGGGGGTGGGGGTGAGGTAGTATGTGTGAGTAAATTTTGACGCAGCCCGAAGGGATTTCTCCCCGTCCTCTCCTTATATGAGAGGGGGGGGTCGCCGATTAAATGAAGCGGCCTTACTGTGGATGTGCTGTGTCTTGCGACACTGCACCTGACCCAGGGCAGTGGGCAAGGTGCAGGGATGACCCGTCATCCAGGAGGTGCTCAGATGAGAGGGAGGGTGGGAGGGGTGTGGAGTGTATTTAGGGATGTAATGGGTGGGAGTGTTTTTATGCCTTTCCCTTTTTGGCTACCTCCCTTGAAAGGGGGAAAAAGCCTTGGTATATGTATGTAATGTACGTACATATTTTCCTAAATATTGGGACTTGCCTGCTTTCAAAATTATTTTTTTTAGAGAAAACTCCGTAATGAAATTTCAAATACCCATTTATATATATATATAAATAAATATATGTATATATATATATATATATATATGTATATATATATATATATATACATATATATACATTAGCCAAATTACCCGCGCGTTGCTGCGAGTTCGTAACCATACCTCACCTAACTTTAACCCTTAACCTTAACCAAAATATATATTTTTAATTAAACTTAGTTATCCAAGTACCTGGAGTGATAGGGTATCAGAATATATAAGGTTATGGGGGTTTATCTGCAAAACCCTAGGAGGAGTTCGTGAACATACGAACAAACAAACAAATAAATTGACAGACAAATGAAAGATAGTAATTCAAGTACCTTGGATTATAAGTTTTCAGAATATATATGGTTATAGGGGTCTATCTGCAAAAACCTAGGATGAGTTCGTGAATAATATCTAACCCAACCATACTCCACCTAACAGACAAACAGACAAATGAAAGATAGTTTTCCAAGTACCTTGGGTTATAAGGTTTCAGAATATATATGGTTATAGGGGTCTATCTGCAAAAACCTAGGAGTATTTCGTAAATAATCACTCACCTAACCATAACCCACCTAATTTTAAGCCTTAACCCTAACCAAAATAATCTTTTAAATGAAATATAGTTATCCAAGTACCTGGAGGGATAGGGTATCAGAATATATATGGTTATGGGGGTCTATCTAAAAAACCCTAGGAGGAATTCGGGATCAAACAAATAAACAAACAGAGAGACAGAGGATACTACTTTATTATAGTAGATATATATATATATATATATGTATATATTATATATATATACATATATATATGTATATATATATGTATATATGTATATATATATATGTATATATATATATGTATATATGTATATATATATGTTGAGTATGTTTAAGACAGATTGAACATTTTTAGAAGCTCCGCATTGGGATACGAACCCTGACCCGTGCGTCGATAATCACGAGGCCAAGACGCTAGCAACCATGTAGCATGTAGCATGGTTGCTAGCGTCTTGACCTCGTGATTATCGACGCACGGGTCAGGGTTCGTATCCCATGGCGGAGCTTCTAAAAATGTTCATATATATATATATATATATATATATATATATATATATATATATATATATATATATGTATATATATATATATTATCGGAAAATTTCAAAACACTGGACTCAGAGTAACAGAATTTATTACCGACGTTTCGAACCCTGTCCGGGGTTTGTCCTCAGGGTTATAACCCTGAGGACGTTTCGAACCCCGGACAGGGGTTCGAAGGAGGCATCCGTTGGAAATTGAAACGTAGACGAGCCGAGGAATCGAACCCATCTAACCCGTAACAAAGTTACATTGACGTAACCCAATACGCTATTCAGTGTGTATGTATATATATATATATATATTGTAAGGTATACCTCTACTAACCACCTATTACCACCTAACAACCACTACGACACTTCTGAATCACACCCCGCCACGTCGCACCATGTTTCATCGAGCCGGCTTCAAACCCTCGAAGCACCTGAGGTTTCGACTCTCTCCTATAAAATGAGGGTTCACCGCCCCATGAGTCAGTCTCAGCTGTAAGCTGAATACACTCGCTTCTAACCTGGTGTTGGTGGACGAGAGACGATATCGGACTACTCATCATCCCTTCGGTGCTGGTAACGTAGGGCGTTGCGGAAGGAACCAAGTTCTCTGTGTACTCAAGTTCTTAATTTGTTCAAGTTCCTAGTGGTCAAGTTGAATAGTGTTAAGTTAATTTAAGATAAGTCTAATTTAATGTTAAGTTTAATTGTATTTGTTGGGAATGTCAGTTGGTAATAAATATTGTTAAATGTTATTGTATGCTTTAAATTAATTCACTTCGAAATGTTATGTATGTCCCCCCCTTAGACTAACCTTGACGTACGTAACATTTGTGGGGGCCCGTCCGGGATCTGACTCGTTGATCGTAATAAGTCATCGTAATCACTCTGATTCTCTCTAATAGTTTAATCATTGTATTTAACTTGAAATTGAAAAATATTTTCACCTGGAACTTGACTTCTCTCCGCAACGTCTCTATACCTTGTGTGCATTTATTGTGAATCCTGCTTGTACCTGCTTTAAATTCTCTATAAATGGCCAAATAGGGGTAGTTAGTACAGTAGGTTGTTCTATGTATTGTTCTTACAGACAGAAGTGGTTTTCTCCCACATACAGCTTGCAATTGTGACTCTTTTTCCTTGCTTACTATAACTTATGTGAATTTACTTTATGCACGATTACGTCGCTGTAACTTGACCAACCCAAATACTCTACTTTTTACTTAAACTACAGAGTATACCTATGAATAGGGCCCTTGTTTTACAGTAGTGTGGGCTGCTGTCCCCCTGTTTCCTTTTGGCTTGTTACGAGTAGAACGTACCTTGCAAGAACCTAATTCGGTCTTGCCACTTAAGTTTATGCCAGGTGATAAACTTCATGATACCTGTAAGGCCTTTAGCTTATTCTCGAGTTAACTTGCCAGGCTCTAAGCAGGTTTCACTTATATATATATATATATATAGAGTACGGAATCTTTTAAATTTAAACCATGGCTAAGCAGAGTGATTTCAAAGCGACTGAGTTTGTGGGTAACCCAGAGATCCAAGAATTCAAAGAGACTAATATTTGTAAGGACGATTTAAAGTATATAGCAAAGACCTTCAATATCTCTTTCAAACCTGACTTAAGGAAAGATGAGCTACGTGCTCTAATTCTAGCTCACTTAGGGGATAAAGATGTCCTCGAAGCTTCACGTTCGTTACAGACTTCAGATCCTAATCTATTACTTGAACTAGAGAAAGTGAAGCTAATGTCTCAACAAATGCAAATAGACTATGACAGAGAAGAAAGAGAAAAGGAGAGAGAAGAAAGAGAAAAGGAGAGAGAAGAAAGAGAAAAGGAAAGAGAAAAGGAGAGAAAAGGAGAGAGAAGAAAGAGAAAAGGAAAGGGCTCATGAACTTCAACTTAAGCAATTAGACATTCAAAACAATGCCAACTCTCCTAAAACTAAGACTGATTTGCTGAAGTATGTCAAGCTTATACCTACATTTCCTGATAGTGATCCTGAGTCTTTCTTTAGGGAATTTGAATCCACAGCTCTACACTTTGAAATTCCTAAACCTGACTGGGTTTGGCTTATTAAACCTAAGCTGTCTGATAAAGCACTTAAAGTATGTAATAATGTGGACGATAACACTAATTATGACGAGGTTAAAGTAGCAATTCTAGCTTCGTACTCAATCAGTACAGAAGGATACAGACAAGCATTTAGGTCACTTAATAAACTTCAGTATCAAACTTACCATGAATTTGCCTCTGAGAAATTAAGGGGTCTTAAGAGGTGGTTAAAGTCAGCCAGTGTTAATACTTTTGATGAACTTGTTAATGTTATAGCATTAGAGGAATTTATAAGAAAGATTCCCTACTCTATCAAAATGCACCTCATCGATAGGGGAGAAAATGACCTGATTAAGGCCGCACAGTTGGCTGATGTGTTTTCCCTGGTCCATCGTTCGCCCACCAGGGAGAGGAGAGTGCTCCAGCATAATGTAAAGTCTAATAGTGGGTTTAAGGATGGTGAGCTGGTAGATCAGAGTAATTTAAAAACAAATCTAACCTGCTCATTTTGTAAAAGACGTGGACACCACATAAAACAATGCCCAGACCCTAAATGTAAAGTGTCACAAACTACTGCTCCCAGCAAACCTGTAGCTGCAATTCTGTCTGTGCCAACCAGTAAAACTGCCGATATCTTTCAGCCTTTCCGTTCACTTGGTGCCGTGTCTCTGGAGGATGGTGGCGAGGTGCACCCCATTCGTATCGTGAGAGATACAGCTGCTGCCCAGACGGTTATACTAAAGTCATCTGTTCCTGGTATAGACAGCAATTATACCGGCGAAAGTGTGTACCTCCATGACTTTAACAGCCAGTTTCCTTTGAGACTAGCTCGGGTGTACCTCAGCTGCGGCATTGTTCAGGGACCTGTAACGGTGGCGGTGAGCGAACAACCTTCCCTTCCTATCCCAGACTGTAGTTTACTTCTTGGTAATGACATAGCTGGTGGACTTGTACAAACTCCTGCTCCTATCATTTTGAGTGACACTCCCTTAACGCATAACCCTACTGATGAGTTAGAGCGAGAACAGCCAAATTTGTTCCCTAGTTGTGCGGTAACCCGATCCCAAAAATTAAAAGACACACCTACACATTCACCCCTTCCTCCTCCAAGTGCTATTCCACAAATATTCACTGAACAGAGTTTATTAGAAGCACAACAGAATGACACTACTCTAACTCCCTTACACTCTAAAGTAGCTCACCAAGGTCTCTCAGGTCATTTAGGAATAAGGAAGACATATCTTCGCCTTCTGAATGAGTTTTATTGGCCTGGCATGAAAAAAGATGTAGCTGAATTTGTTAAGAATTGCCACCCATGCCAGATTGTTGGGAAACCTAATGAAACTATACCACCATATCCATTGCAGCCTATTAAAGTACCTTTTGAGCCTTTCAGTAAATTAATTATAGACATTGTTGGACCTCTCCCAAAGACAAAGAAAGGCAACCAATACATTCTCACCACACTTTGCCCAACTACAAGATACCCTGATGCTTTTCCTCTTAAGAATATCTCTGCTAAAACTGTTGCTAATACACTCACTAACTTGTTCACGACCTTTGGAATCCCAGAAGAAATCCAATCAGACAGAGGTAGCAATTTTACCAGTGTTCTATTTGCAGAAGTTCTAAAGCTGCTCGGTATTAAACAAACTCTATCAACAGCTTACCATCCTCAGTCGCAGGGGGCCTTGGAACGTTTTCATCAGACTATGAAATCTATGATTAGGAAGTTCTGCTGTGAGGAAGACAGAGATTGGGATGAGGGCCTGCAATTTCTTCTATTTGCCATAAGGGAAACACCATCAGAATCCCTAGGGGTCTCACCTTTTGAGTTGCTCTTTGGACGCAAGGTAAGAGGACCCCTCAAGGTCATCAAAGATCATTTGATCTCCTTACCTTCTACAAAGTTAGTCACGGTAAACAATTACATTACCTCTCTTAAATCTAACTTGGATAAAGTTCGTTCTTTTGCCAAAACTAACCTAGCTCATGCCCAGTCTGTAATGAAGACTAACTTTGACTCAAAA
>NC_134782.1:80466912-80471912 GCF_046742065.1 Oratosquilla oratoria | reverse complement strand
AAACGTCACCAATAATAGAGAAATATTTAACAAAAATAGGTATAAACATAGCTAAGATAACTAATAAGAGGATAGGTGATTTGATAAAGACTAACGAAAAGAGAACCAATTCCGAAAACACCGTCGTATACAAAATCCCGTGCAATAGTTGCTCAATTGCATATTATGGCGAGTCATCAAGGGGATTACAAAAAAGAATTTATGAACATAAAAACGACATAAAAGCACATAGGACATCTAATTCCTTAGTAGTTCATGCGAAAAAAAATCGATCATTTACCAAACTGGAGAGGAGCTGAGGGGTTACATAAAGGTTTTGATAAATTCACTAGAATAATTGTAGAATCAGCATATATTTCAACTAATAATTCATCGAACCATCGAGGAGGGTTTATAAATTTAGCTAAACAAACTAGTATCTTAATTCTAGAACACGCCAGAAATACGACCTTACCCAAGTATCCGCAAAGACATAAACTTTAATTACAGTTTTCCATACAATCTCTGAAGAAGTTTTACGCGAACGAAACGCTAGAGTGTTTAGGGTTCCGAGCCTTCCCCTGTGTTTATGTTTTCCATCATCCATATATATATATGTATATATATATATATATATATATATATATATATATATATATATATATATACATATATATATATATATATATACATATATATATATATGTACGTATGTATGCATGTATGCATATATAGGTGTATGTATTTATGTATGCCTATATGTATGTATGTATGTATGTATGTATGTATGTATGTATGTATGTTCACTTACCCTTAGTCAGAATTTGAGAAGCTAATCTATGGTGACCGTTTTCTGCCACCGTTCGCAGGCCTCGTTTCTCTCACGCTTGCGACGGCCGGAGGCGACAGGACCGAGAAGACGAGACCACGCCACGCCGAGAAGGAAGAGCCCCATGAGCGACTCCATAAGGTCAGTTCAGGTTCGTGGATGCAGAAATGGTCTTGGAAGGAAAATTACCCGCAGGATCTCCTAAAATGAAAAAAAAAAGTCTCCTTAAATGAAAAAAAAAAGGAAGAAGAAAAAACATCGGTGCCAAGGTATATTTTTCGGAGAACCCTTTACAATTCAATGGGATTGATCAAGGATTTTATTCAGCTGAGGGGAGCTCCGGAAATGCATTAAAGAATTTGCACGGAATCTCGAAGGTTTCGAGATATGGTGCAAACCAACCAATGTATTCACTAGGGCTCCTCCTGAGAGGAATAAAATCGTTTATCTTTCGCCAAAATAGAGAAACGAAAAAAATAAAAAGACTCTGGGGCTCTCATGGTTTTCTGTTGGACCTAGGCCTTGCTCAAGTTCAGTGTTGTCAACGGATGTTCTATGAAAAAATTATGAGGAAGATTAAAAAATAAATAAATAGATAAATGAAAGACATAAACGGGCCTCATCGACCAAAGTTTTCACCTGATTACCCGGTATTCAGTCTCATCAGGTTCTCCATGACGTCACACTGAGATCCCATGCAACATGTATGACGTCACACTTGGACCACACGAAGCAAATGCGCCGAGAAAAAGTCGCGGGACCGGATCACATACCAATCGAGCTCCCTGACCACGGTGGAATCGCCATCAAGACCCGGTTGTTGGCCCTGAGGATTCCAGTGTGGAGATCTTGGACAGGGTTATCCTGAATCCTCTAAAAGAAATTACAGGGGAAATCCTACCGGAGCTTGAATGTGGGTTCCTTGACGGAACACTATTTTCTGTGCCAAATACAGACAGGAAAAGGCTCCAGAACGTATGACAGTTTCCCGAGAGAAGCCATGTGGGCAGGTCTCAGACGATCCAGGTGATGCGTGACAACCCTGCCGTGGAAGTCAAGCATAATTTTGACTGAGGAGTTTCCAACCTATCCCGACTCACATCTAAGAACACTACCTCCATTTCCAAAGTGACGGAAATGCCAATGACATTAGTACTCCTGACCACTCACCTGAAGAACGGCAGCAGTCGCTCAGTAACTTCCAGTCTGCATATTCCCGTTTTGGTCTGACTGTCAAATCAGGAAAGACCGTGAGTCTTGTCCAACCCCTACCGGCAGAAGCTTATCAAATGTGTGAAGGAAAGAACATCGAGATCCGGCTTCGAGTGACACGCTGCTCAGGAAAACTCACGAGTCGTGTCTTCAAAAACAAAGGCCTGAGCTACGACTACTTCCACCCTTCACCCTGTAAGAGGCTGGTAGAGTCAACAGAAGAGCTGAAAGAGGCATCGGAAAGTTACCTGAAGGGACTACTGAAAAAGGACTTTGAGGAGGTCTTCCAGGATTGAAAGAGACGCATGTAGAAGTGTGTAGATGCGAGAGGCATTTATTTTCAAGGAGACAAAGTTTTGTAAGCTTATGAAAATAGTGTCTTTCCTGATATTTTCTCATTACTTATTGATCGTAGTACAACATACATATACCAAGGCTTTTTCCCCCTTACAAGGGAGGTAGCCAAAAAGGGAAAGGCATAAAAACACTCCCACCCATTTCATCCCTAAATACACTCCACACCCCTCCCACCCTCCCTCTCATCTGAGCACCTCCTGGATGACGGGTCATCCCTGCACCCTGCCCACCGCCCTGGGTCAGAAGCAGTGTCGCAAGACACAGCACATCCACAGCAAGGCCGCTTCATTTAATCGGCGACCCCCCCTCTCCGTCCCCCCTTGCATATAAGGAGAGGACGGGGAGAAATCCCTTCGGGCTGCGTCAAAATTTACTCACACATACTACCCCACCCCCCATCCCCCGCCCATTCCTCCTCATGCAATCACAACATCATCCATATACAACCATTCTCCACTCACCTCTGTCTTCCGTCCTCTCCCTTCCTTCCTCAACAGACATTCTCCTCTTCCCCAAAGCCCCCTTCACCCCATCCATCCACCTCATCCTAGGACGTCCCCTCATGTTCACTCCCTCCACATCTGCCTTCCATACCTCTTTTACTAGTCTTTCTTCACTCATTCTTTCCATGTGTCCAAACCATCCTAATATTCTTTCATCAACCCTATCTCCCAAATCCTTTTTCACCCCTGTCTCCTCCTCACCTCCTCATTTCTCACTCTATCCAGCCTAGTAACCCCCACCATACTTCTCATACACCTCATCTCAAACACATTCAAACTCCTTCTCTCTTCTCTTATGTTCCACGTTTCTCCCCCATACAGTGCTGTTGGCACAATCACTCCTTCATACAGTCTCCTCTTCGCATCCATTCCCAAATGTCTATTCCTCATTACACTCTTTAATCCACCAAGACATTTACTCGCTTCTCTCAATCTACATTCTACCTCCACCTTCACTCCACCTTTTCCTGCTACACTTGCACCCAAGTATCTAAAACTATCCACTTCCTCCAGTCGCTCTCCCTTAAAGTTCACTTCCAGTCTACTGCCACTTTCACCTCTTGTACATCTCATCACCTTACTTTTACCCACATTTATCTTTAGCTTTCTTCTATCACATACTCTCCCAAACTCTGCCACCAGCTTCCTCAATCCCTCCTCTGACCCTGCCACAAGCGCAGTGTCGTCCGCAAACAACAGCTGGCTCACCTCCCACCTTTCTCCACTTTCTTTAACCATCTCCTATCCCTGACCCACTACCCTAGCATTCACCTCTCGCACCACCCCATCCATGTATAAGTTGAACAGCCAGGGCGACATAACGCATCCTTGACGAAGTCCCACCTTTACTTCAAACCACTCACTCTCTCCATTTCTTATCCTGACACAAGCTCTACTACTCTCATAAAAACTCTTGACAGCTCCCAAGAGCTTTCCTCCTATCCCATAAATCTGCATAACCTCCCACAGTGCCTTTCTGTCTACCCTATCATAAGCCTTTTCCAGATCCATAAAAGCCCATAAAAGCCCGTCTGGGGTATTGGCTGCTTGTTATTGTGGCAAAGTAGCATGCAGTCGATACTTTAGGGTCTATATGGGGCGCCCCTACGGACCAGAGCCACACATCATTTTGTCTATGATAGAAGAAATTCTGTTCATAGAGAAATAATGACACTTTTATACTACGACTGTCCCTCCGTTATGCTGTCCTTGTTGCTGTCCTGTACCATTTCTCTGAGTATTCTCTTTCTGTGATGGGGGAATTCCCTGTGGTGGGGGAAAAGAATACTGCCACCAAGTATCTCACTTGGATCGTAAGAGGCGAGAAGAAAGGGACGGGGAGAGGGACTAGGCATCCTTCTCCCTGTAGCCCCACGGGGCATATATCCTAAAAAGAAAAGTGAAGGCATAAGGTGTGCTGGAGGGCCTCGGGCCAGCACCCTAAGGTTTGGGTCTTTTAATGTGCGTGGATGTGGTACAGATGAGAGTAAAAGGGAAGAGATAGGTAGTATGTTTGTGAGAAGAACGATGGATGTGTTGGCTTTGAGTGAAACTAAGTTGAAAGGGAAGGGTGAGTGTAAGTTTGGGAGTGTAAGTGGGAGGATATCAGGAGTGAAGAGAGGGCGAGGGAGGGAAGGGGTGGCTATTCTTGTAAGTGAGGAGATAGGTAAACAGGTAGTGGAGTGGAAGGAGGTTTCCTCAAGGATAATGTGGATGAAGGTGAAACTGGGAAAGGAGATAAGGGTCTTAGTAAGTGCATATGGGCCTGGCAGTGAGAAGAGCGTGGAAGAAAGGGAGGCCTTTTGGATAGATTTAAATGAGTGCATAGAGGGTTTAGGAAGAAATGTCAATGTAATAGTACTGGGAGACCTTAATGCTAGGGTGGGAAATGGTCCAATCGATGGAGTGGTTGGGAAATGTGAAGTTCCAGGAAAGAATCGTAGTGGAGAGTTGATGGTGGAAATGTGTCTAGAAAGAGAGTTGATGATAGCAAATACAGTGTTTCGGAAGAAAGTCAAGCATAAGTACACATGGGAGAGGGTGGTGGATGGAAGGGTGGTAGATAGAGCGCTAATGGATTATGTAGTGGTAAATAGGATTATGATAGGAAGAGTTAAGGA
>NC_134782.1:80446912-80461912 GCF_046742065.1 Oratosquilla oratoria | reverse complement strand
CACACAAACACACACACACACACACACACACACACACACACACACACACACACACACACACACACACACACACACACACACACACACGAACAAACCAAAGACAGAAAAAAATGGAGAAAGAAGAAAATTAAAAGTGGCCTATACTAACATTGACGGATTAATTTCAGGTCTGAACGAATTCAATGATTACCTGCTAGAAGAAAAAACAGCCACAAAGGGAATTGTAGAGACTAAACTAAGAGGTGAAATACCATCCATCGATGAAAAATAGGGACAAGAAACAAGGAGGAGGAATCATGTTCTTGGCCAAGAAAGACTTAAACGCGACAAAAATTGCGGAGGGCAAAGGTAACTTTCATTCGTACAGTTAATAATTACTAGTTTGAAAAATTATAATAACGAGATATTCAGAAGGTACTAATAATGGTGACTTTAATGTGTACTAATAATGACAGGTTTAGAATATACTAACAATGGTAAGTACTAATAATGACAAGTTCAGAAGGTACTGTTAATACTTACTTTAAAGTGTACTACTAATGAAAAGTGTAGTATATACTAATGATGAGAAGTTTAGAATATACTAATAATGACATGTTTAAAATATAATAATAATGGTACTATTAATGTGTAAATTCAATGTACACTAATAATCATAAGTTTAGAATGTACCAATAATTACGAATTTAGAATATACTATGACATTATTACAATGTACTTATAATGAAAAGTTTAGAATATAATATTAATGACAATATATGAGGGTACTATTAATGAAAACTTTAATGTGTACTAATAATAACAAGATTAGAATACACTAATAATGACACGATAATGTTGTTAGGAATATACTGACAAAAAGAGGTAACCTTCTAAACTTTTATTTATTTGTATATTCTAAATCTGTACACATTAAAGTTATAATTAATAGTCATTATTAGTATTTTCTAAACGTATCATTATTACTATATTCTATTTCATAATTAGTACACATTAAAGTCATTTATAATAGTTCCTTCTAAACTTATCATTATTAATATATTGCAAACTTGTTAATATAAGTATATTCTAAACTTGTCATTATTAGTATTATCTGATCTTTTCATTATTAATTCACATTAAAGTTACCATTAATAGTACCAACTTGTCATTATTATTTAAATTTTAGAATTGTCATTATTAGTATATCTGAAAATTGTCGTTATTAACAAATTATTATTAATAGTACCTTCCAAACTTGTCAATACTTGTATATTTCAAACTTGCCATTATTAGTGTATTCTAAACTTATTGTTAGTTGTACTTTATACACTTTTCATTATTAATATATTTTAACATGTCGTTTTAGTGCACATTAAAGATGAAATTATTAGTGCCTTCTAGTCTTGTCATTATTAGTATATTCTAAACGTGTCATTATAAATATATTCTAATCTTGTCATTATAAGTGAACATTTTTAGAATATACTAACAATGACAACTATAGAATTTCATCATAATGTGTATTAATAGGGACAAATTTATAATATTTTAATTATGACAAGTTTAGAAGGTATTATTAATGATAACTTTAATGTGTACTAGTAATAACAAGTTTAGAATATACTAATAATGACAATTTTAGAAGGTACTATTGCATGGTAGCTTTAATGCAATGAATACTAGTAATGACAATTTTGTAATATACAAATAATGTCAAGTCTAGAATGTATTATTAATAATAGCTTTAATGTGACAAGTTTACAATATACTTATAATGCTAGGCACAGCTAATGAACCTTTATGTTTACTAATAACAATGACTTTAATGTGTACTAATAATAAAAATATATATATACTAATAATGGCAAGTTTGTAATATACTGATAATGACTAGTTTAAAAGATATATTAATAATGCATTTAACTTTGACAAGTTTAGAAGGTATTATTAATAATAACTTTAATGTGTACTAATAATCAGAAGTTTACAATATACTAATAAAAAGAGGTTTAGAAGGAACAGGTATGTGTACTAATAATGGAAAGATTAGAATATACCAATAATTACAAGTTTAGAGGGTACTGCTCAAGATAACTTTAATTTGTACTAATAATAAACAAGTAAACTAATAAAGACAAGTTTAGAATGCACTCTAATAAATTCAATAAAAAGTTTAGAATATGGTAATGATAACAAGTTTAGAAGGTACTATTAAGATCTCTAATAGCGACAAGTTTAGAATATAGTAATAATGAGAAGTTTAGAAGGTACTATCATTGACAAGTTTAGAATGTACTTATAATGAAAAGTTTTGAAAATATTATCAATGATAACGTTAATGTTATAAATACAAATTAATATTATAATAATACAAATTAATGTTATAAATACAAACAAATACAAAAACTACAAAATACAAAAAATACAAAAAAATATAAAGAATACAAACAAAATTCAAAACAAATACAAATACAAATACAAATTTATAAGCTATTAATAGTATCTTTAATGTGTTCTGAAAATGAAAAGTTTAGAATATACCAATAATAAGATTAGAATAAACTAATAATAACAATTTTAGAATGTACTTTTAACGATAACTTTAATATGTACTAGTAATGTACTATTAATAGTCACTATCAGTATCCTCCAAAGTTGTCATTTTTCTAAACTTGTCATTATTTGTATATTCTAAACTTGTGAGTATTAGTATACATGTTTTTGTTGATATGGTTTAACGTCACAAATCCCCCCTATCGGAAGGCTAGGACGGTGCCCCTCACAGAGGGCTTTGTAGCGTGGAATTTGATGAACCATGCCCTTGGTTCAACTTCGCTGGTGGCAGGATTCGAACCGCCATCCCCTCGACCTTCGCCGCAAGTAACGACGCCCTAACCCGCTCAACCAGTTGTTGTTAGTATATTCAAAACTTATCATTATTAGTACACATTACAGTAATCATTAATTGCAACTTCTGATTTTGCTATTCTTAGTATTTTCTAAACTTTGCATTATTAATATATTTCAAGCATGTCATTACTACACATTAACGTTATCATTTTAACCTTCTAAACTTGCGATTATTACAATATTCTAGACTTGTGAGTATTAGTCCACATTAAAGTTATCATTAATAGTGCCTTCTAAACTTTTCGTTATTAGTATATTCTAAACTTGTCATTGAAATTTACCTTGTAAACTTGTCATTAGTATATCATTATTAGTAAATATCAAAATTATCCTTAGCAGTACCTTGTAAACTTATTTTAGTATATTATGAAACTGTTGTTATTAGTATATTAGTGTATTATAAACTTATTATTATTAGTATATTCTAAACTTGTCATTATTAACATTATATTCTAAACTTATTATCGTCAGTATATTCTAAACACATTATTAGTATATTCTAAACTAGTGACCATTGGTACATATTAAAGTTATTATCAAAAGAACCATCAAAACTTGTTATAACTAGTATGTTCGAAACTTGTCTTTATCAACCCATATTAAAATTATCATTAGTATATACTAAAAGTATCGTTATAAGTACACATCAAAGTTATCATTAATAGTACCTTATAAACTTGTCGTTAGTAATACTATTACTAGTAGTACTATTAATTTAATGTAATCCAATAATGACAAATTTAGAAAACACCAATAATGAGAAGTTTAAATTATACTAAAAACTAAATATTTAGAAGATACTATTAATGATAACTTATATGGCAAATGGCAAATGATGACAAATGATAAAAAGTTAAGAAACTACTATTAATGATAACTTCAAGGTGTCAAGATTTTAATATACATATATAATATAATCACAAGTTTGAAAGGTACAGTAAAAATGAATTAGTGTTTACTAATGTTGAAAAGTTTAGAATATATAAGAATGGCATGTTTAGAAAAAACTTTAGAAGATAAGTTTAGAATATACTGATAAAGACATGTTTAATACAATAATAATGACGATTTTAGAAGGTGCTAATATGTGCTAATGTGATAATAATGACAAGTTTAGAATACACTAATACAAATAAAGTAAGTTTTTGTAATATACAAGTTCAGAAAAATATAGAACATTCTCAATTAAAACTTTTAGAAGGCAGTATTAATGATAACTTTAATGTGAAATAACGATGAAAAGTTTAGAATATGACAAGTTTACATGTTAAAGAAAATTTTAATTTAAGATAAAAATGGGAAGTTTAAAAAAAAAGTATAGTGTTTAGCAGGTCCTATTGGTCAAATCTCTATTGTGTACTAATAATTACTTTAATGAATACTAATAATGAAAAAAATACAAGTTTAGAATATACTTTTAATGATAACTTTAATATGCACTAATAGTAACAAGTTTAGAATATACTATGAATAACTAATAATTAAGATTTTACAAAATTATATTCATAATAACTTTAACATGTTTTGATAATGACAGTTTTAGAAGGTTTTATTATATAGCTTTGATATGTACAAATATTGAATAATTTAGAATATGACAGCTAAAAACACAAATAATTAGAAGTTTAGAAGGTATTCATTATAGATTTAATTTGTACTAATAATGACAACTATAGAATATCCTAATAGGGACAGATTTATAATATTCTAATTATGACAAGTTTAGAATGTATTGTTAATGATAACTTTAATGTATACTAGTAATAACAAGTTTAAAATATACTAATAATGACAAGTTTAGAAGGTAGTATAGCATGATAAATTTAATGTGAACTAATAATGAAAATTTAGAATATGTTAATAATGGTGTTGTAATATACAAATGATGTCAAGTTTAGAGGGTATTATTACTAATAGCTCTAATGTGTACTGATAATGACAAGTTTACAATATACGTATAATGCAAGATACATTTGATGACAACTTTTATGTGTACTAGACTAGAATATGCCAATAATAACTTTACCATGTACTAATCATGAAAAAATAAAATATACTAAAATGAGGTTTGTAATATCCTAATAATGACAAGTTTAAAAGGTACATTAATTTTGACAAGTTAAGGTACTGTTAATATATCAATAAGGACAAATTTATAATATTCTAATTATGACAAGTTTAGAAGGTATTGTTAATGATAACTTTAATGTGTACTAGTAATAACAAGTTTAGAATATACTAATAATGACAAGTTTAGAAGGTAGCATTGCATGATAAATTTAATGTGCACTAATAATGACAAATTTAGAATATGCTAATAATGGCGAGTTTGTAATATACAAATGATGTCAAGTTTAGAAGGTATTATTAATAATAGCTTTAATGTGTACTAATAATGACAAGTTTATACGAATAATGCAAGATACATTTGATGACAACTTTTATGTGTACTAATAATGGAAAGACTAGAATATACCAATAATGACTTTAATATGTGCTAATCATTAAAAAAATATATACTAAAAATGGCAAGTTTGTAATAACCTAATAATGACAAGTTTAAGTGTACATTAATAATGCATTTAACTTTGACAAGTATTATATAACTTTAATGTGTACTAATAATCACAAGTTTACAATATACCAATAATGAGAGGGTTAGAAAGTACAGGTATGTATACTAATAATGGAAAGATTAGAATATACCAATAATTAAAAGTTTAAAAGGTACTGTTCAAGATAACTTTAATTTGTACTAATAATAAGCAAGTTTACAATATACTAATAAAGACAAGTTTAGAAGATAAATGATAAATTCAATATATACGAATAGTAAAATACTAATGATAAAAATACTAATAATAAAAAGTTTAGAATATGGTAATAATAACAAGTATATAAGGTAATATTGATGATAACTTTAGTGTGTGACAAGTTTAGAATAATGAGAAGCTTAGAAGGTAGTATTATTAACAATTTCATAATGCACTAATAATGAAAAGTTTGGAAGATATTATTAATGATAACGTTAGAATATACTGATAATGAGAAGTTAACAATGAAAATTTTAGAATGTACTTTTAATGATAACTTTAATGTGTACTAGTATTAGTAACCTTAAAGTGAACTAATAATGATATATTTAGAGTATACTAATAATAAGTTTAGAATATACAAATAAAGGCCGGGTAGGTACCATTAATGACAATTTTAACGAGATGCTTAGAATATACTAAAAACTACAGTTTTAAAAGGAACTATCAATGATAACCTTAAAGTTTAGTAAAAATGACAAGTTTTGAATATACTAATAATGACAAGTTTAGAGAGTACTATTAGTGATAACTTTAGAATGTACTAATACTGAAACAAGTTAAGAATAATCTAATATTGACATGTTTAAAATACAGCAATAATGATAAGTTTAAAAGATCCTATTAATGATAACTTAGATGTGTAATGACACGTAATAATGAGAAACTTAGAAGGCACTGTTAAAGAAAACTTTAATGTGTACTAATAATGAAAGTTTATAATATACTAATGAAGACAAGTTTAGATTATACTAATAACAAGTTGAGAAGTTACTATAACTGTTAACTATAATGTGTACTAATAATGTCAAGTTTAGAAGGTACTATTAATGATAACTTTAAAATTTAGAATATAGTTATAAATATACACATAAAGAAAGTTTATAAGGTACTATTTGTAGTAATAAAAAAAATGATTATACTAACACAGACAAGTTTAGAATTTAACAATAAAACAATATTAGAATATACCAATAACGACAAGTTGAAAAAGAAGTTTAGAAGCTACTATTAATGATGATTAATTTGTACTAATAATTACACGTTTAGAATACACTAATGAAAGCTTAGAATGTATTAATAATGACAAGTTTAGAAGGCATTGTTAATTTTAGAGTATACTGATAATAAAAGTTTAGAATATGGTAACAGTGACAAGTTATTATTTATAGTTAAAAACTTTAAATATGTACTAATATTGACAAGTTTAGAGGGGACTGTTAATGATAAGTTTAGAAGGTACTATTAATGACTTTAATGTGTACTAATGATAATAATGCCACGTTTAGAATATACAAATAAAAAGATTAGAATAATGATCAATTTAATAAGTACTAATTGTGACAAGTTTGGAATTACAACTTTAGAAGATGCTTTTAATTGTAAAAGCATCTTGCTAATAATGACAGAGACAAAACTTTAGCAAAGTTAAAAGTGTACTCGTAATGATAAGTTTAGAACCTCCTATTAATGATAAATTTAATGTGATATACTAATAATGATAGGTCTAGAGTATACCAATGAAGATATGTTTAGAATATACTAATATTGACATGTTTAGAATATACCAATAATTAGAAGTTTAGAAAGTACTATAAATGATAAATAATAATGACAATTTTCAAGATACTATTAATGATATATTTAATGTGTACTAATAATGATAAGTTTAGAATATACTAATAATGACAAGTCTAGAATACTCCAATAATGACAGGTTTAAAAGATACTATTAATGATATCTTTGGTATTAATAGTACACATTAATAGTACTATCTAAACATCATTACTAGTGTATTCTAAATTTGTCATTATTAGTACACATTAACGTTATTATCAATATTACCTTCTTAACTTGACATTATTAGTATATTGTAAACTTGCCTTATAAAAAATACCTTTTAAACCTTTTTTTTATTAGTACATGTATCATTAAAGGAATCTACCTAACTTTTTTTTAACACATTAGAACACATTAAAATTACCATTCTAAACTTGTCATTACTTCTCTATTCTAAACTTCTCATTTATAGTACACATTAAAGTTATCATTAATAGTATCTTTAATCTGATCATTATTAGTACAAATTAAGGTTAGCACTTACAGTACTTTTTATTCGTATAATCTAACCATTAGAATATTCTAAACATGTCTTCATTGGCATATTCTAAACTTTTCATTCTTAGTGTTTATTAAATATATTCTAAACATGGCAATATTAGTGTATTCTATAGTTGTCATTATTCTAAACTTATTATCATTATATTTTAAACTTGTTAGTATTAATACACATGATTTGTAGCACCTTCCAAAGTTTATTCGTATATTCTAACTTTGTCATTATTAGTACACATTATAGTTATCATTGATATTACCTTCTAATATTTGTAATTATCAGTATCCTCTACAATTGCCATTATTAGTACATATTAAAGTTATCATTAACAGCATCTTGTAAACTTGTCATTATTAGTATGTTCTATACTTGTCATTATTAGTATATCATAAACTTATATAATTAGTACACATTAATGTTATCATTAATAGTAGCTTCCAATTCTAAAGTTGTCACTCTTAGTACATATTTAAGTTATTATTAAAAAAAATCTTCTGAACTTGTCCTTATTGGTATATCTTAAACTTGTCATTAAAAGCACTCGTTGAAATTATCATTAATACCATAATCTTAATTTGTCATTACTAGTGCACATTAAAGTTTTTATTAGTGGTACCTAAAAAGTGTCATTAATCGTATATTCTAAACTTGTCATTACTAGAACATATTAAAGTTATCATTGATAATTCCTTGTCAACTTGTCATTATTAGAATAATTCAAACATTAATTAGTAATCATTATTAGTGTATTCTAAACCTGTTATTGTTAGCCATTATTCAAAAACAACTTTTCATCATTAGTACACATTAAAGTTTCAGTTAATTGTACCTTTTAAATATGACATTATGACACATTAAACTTGCAATTCTTAGTATATTCTAAAGTTTCTTTAATAGTATATGTTAAAGATGTTGCTAAGAGAATCAATATACATTAAAGTTATTATTACTATTATATTCTAATCTTGACATTGTTACAACACAATAAAGTTATTAAAAGTACCGATTATTACCACATTCTAAGTTTGTCATTATTTGTGCAAATAAAATGTATAATTAATCGCACACTTCTTATTATTAGTATATTCTAAATTTGTTATTATTAGTAAACATTGAAGTTATCATAAATATTACCTTCTAAACTTGTCATCATTAGTATATTCTAAACATGTCATTATTAGTACATTCTAATAATTCTTAATATATTCTAAACTCGTCATTATTAGTTATTTTAGTAGCATCTTCTAAACCTGTCATTATTAGAATGTTCTAAACTTGTCATTATAACAGATAATCTCTTTGGCAGTAGTGCACGGGAGTCGAACCCGATGCGCTTGGAAGTAAACTCCCAAGACGCACTCACGCCTTAGACCTCTCAACCACTAAACACAAAACCTTGGGAACTCATTGTCTAACTGACTCTCGAGATTGGGGAGGGCGCTTACTACACCCATTAACCACCCGTTTCACCACCAAGGCCGCAGCATCAAGTGGGATGACAAGTTTTGAATATACTAATAATGACAAGTTTAGAATATATTAATAATAAATTTAGAATATACTAAAAATGACAAGTTTAGTTATTAAAAACGGGATTAGAAGGTATTATTAATGTAATAATAGTCACTTATTTAGAATATACTAATAGTGACAAGTTTAGGAAAATATTAATAATGACAAGTGTAGAACATAATAACAATAATTTTAGAAGGTATTATTAATGACAACTTTAATAGGAATGATAAGTTTAGAATATACTAATTATGACAAGTTTAAAGTTTAATTAATGATAACTTTAATGTATATCAATAATGAAAAGTTTAGAAATATACAAATGATGAGAACTTCGAAAGGACCTATTCATCATATGAAAAGTGTAGATGGTACTATTAATGGGACCTTCAATGTGTACATGTTTAGACTGTACCAATGATAACAAGTTTAAATTATCGCAGTATGGACAAGTTTAGAATGTAATATTATTGGTAACTTTAATGTGTTATAATAATGAAAAGTTTAGAAAATACCAACAATGATACGTTTAGAATATATTAATAATGACAAGTTTTAAGATGCCTTTAATGACAACTTTAATGTGTACTAATTATGGCATGTGGTAAGTTTTCAAGGTACCATTAAAGATAACTTTAATGTGTAGTAATGGGACGATTAGAATAATGACAACTTTAGAATATAGTAATAATGACACGTTTTGAAGGTACATACGAGCATAAGAACATATGAATTAAGGAGATTGCAAGAGACCACAAGGCCTACATAAAGCAGCTCCATATCCATCATCTCATGTCCTGCCATGTTCTTTTAATTATTATGATGATTTTGTTTGCATCACCCCTGTTAGAGTCATGTTAGTTTAGGATATACTTATAGAACATGGTAATAATGACAATTTTAGAAAGGATTGTTGAGGTAATATAAACGTGTACTAATTAGATTGTACTAATAATGGAAAGTTGACAAGGTTATATTGTTATAATTATTATATTTAGTATATCCATCACCTGTCCTCCCCATTCATAAAGTTTTCTCACTGTTTCTAAAATCTAAATTTTTCCATTTTCTCATTTCTATGAGTCCTGCCCTGTTCATTTAATTACTATGATGACTTATATTCATGTTAGTTTAGAATATAATAATAGAAAATAGTAATAATGACAAGTTTAGAAGGGATTTTTGAAGTAATATAAACGTTTACTAATTAAATTGTACTAATAATGTGTAATAAAAATAATATATGTAATAATTAAAAATAATGTAACATATGTAAAAATAAAAATGTAATAATGTGTAATAAAACGTGTAAAATAGTAATAATGACAAGTTTAGAAGGGATTTTTGAAGTAATATAAACGTGTACTAATTAGATTGTACTAATAATGGAAAGTTGAGTCATTAATAGTTATTTAAAAACTTGTCACTATTAGTATATTCTAAATTTTGACCTTATCATTATAAATTTTTCATTATTAGTGCATGTTAAAGTTATTAATACCTTCTTAACTTGTCATTATTGGTATACTCTAATCCTGTCATTATTAGTACACATTAAAGTTATTGTAATTAGTACCTTCTAAAATTGTCATTATTAGTAAATGGTAATTTTTTGCATTATTAGTACATCTTAAAGTTATCATCAATAGTAACTTCTAAACTTGTCATTATTAGTATATATTAAAGTTATCATTAATAGAACCTTCTTAACTTGTCATTATTATTACTAATAGTAACTTCTTGTCATTAAACTTGTCATTATTAGTATATTCTAAACTTTGCATTACTAGCATATTTTAAACTAGAATATACTAATAATGACAAGATTATAATATACAAATAATCGCAAGTTTAGAATATAGTAATAGTATAAAATTTTGAAGGTACTGTTAATGATAACTTCAATGTGTAATAATAATGAAAACTTTATTGTGAACTTATAATGATAAGTTTAGAATATACTAATGCAAGTTTAGAAAATCACAATAATGAAACCTTAGAATGTACGTTGTTAACGTTGATTATCTTAATAATGAGAAGTTTAAATAGTACTATAAGTTCAGAAGGTACGATTAATGATTATTTTAATGCATACTAATAACGATAAATTTAGAATATAATAATGATAACAGGTTTAGAATATACTAATTATGAAAAGTTCAGATGGTGCTATTAACAATAAGTTAATGTGTACCAACAATGACAACTTTGAAATATACTCACGAAGACAAGTTAAGTAAAGTACTATTAATGATAACTTAATGACAAGATTAGAATATATTTATAATGACACGTTTAGAATATACTAATAATGACAAGACTAGAAGGCACTAATAATTTCATCTTTAATGTGCACTAAAACGACATGTTAAAATATATTAATAATGAAAAGTGTATAAAGTACAACTAACAATAAGTTTAGAATACACTAATAATGGCAAGTTTGAAATATACAAGTATTGACAAGTTTGGAGGGTACTATTAATAATAATTTGTTAATAACGACAATTTTCAGATATACTAATAATGACAATTCTAAAATTTAAATAATAATGACAAGTTGGTACTATTAATGGTAACTTTAATGTGAATTAATAATGAAAAGATCAGATAATACTAATAATGACAAGTTTAGAATATACTTATATTAACAAGTTTGCAATATATTAATAATGATAAGTTTAGAAGGAACTATTATAAATGACTTTAATGTGTACTAATTATGAAATAGAATATAGTAATAATGATACGTTTAGAATATACTAATAATGACTATTAATTATAACTTTAATGTGTACAGATTTAGAATATACAAATAAATAAAAGTTTAGAAGGTTACCTCTTTTTGTCAGTATATTCCTAACTTAACATTATCGCGTGATTATTAGTGTATTCTAATCTTGTTATTATTAGTACACATTAAAGTTTTCATTAATAGTACCCTCATATATTGTCATTAATATTATATTCTAAACTTTTCATTATAAGTACATTGTAATATTGTCATAGTATATTCTAAATTCGTAATTATTGGTACATTCTAAACTTATGATTATTAGTGTACATTGAATTTACACATTAATAGTACCATTATTATTATATTTTAAACATGTCATTATTAGTATATTCTAAACTTCTCATCATTAATATATACTACACTTTTCATTAGTAGTACACTTTAAAGTTAGTATTAACAGTACCTTCTGAACTTGTCATTATTAGTACTTACCATTGTTATTATATTCTAAACCTGTCATTATTAGTACACATTAAAGTCATCATTATTAGTACCTTCTGAATATCTCGTTATTAGAATTTTTCAAACTTGTAATTATTAACAGTACGAATGAAAGTTACCTTTGCCCTCCGCAATTTTTGTCACGTTTAAGTCTTTCTTGGCCAAGAACATGATTCCTCCTCCTTGTTTCTTGTCCCTATTTTTTATCGATGGATGGTATTTCACCTCTTAGTTTAGTCTCTACAATTCCCTTTGTGGCTGTTTTTTCTTCTAGCAGGTAATCATTGAGTTCGTTCAGACCTGAAATTAATCCGTCAATGTTAGTATAGGCCACTTTTAATTTTCTTCTTTCTCCATTTTTTTCTGTCTTTGGTTTGTTCGTGTGTGTGTGTGTGTGTGTGTGTGTGTGTGTGTGTGTGTGTGTGTGTGTGTGTGTGTGTGTGTGTGTGTGTGTGTGTGTGTGTGTGTGTGTGTGTGTGTGTGTGTGTGTGTGTGTGTGTGTGTGTGTGTGTGTGTGTGTGTGTGTGTGTGTGTGTGTGTGTGTGTGTGTGTGTGTGTGTGTGTGTGTGTGTGTGTGTGTGTGTGTGTGTGTGTGTGTGTGTGTGTGTGTGTGATACAAATAGATGCGTACCTACGTTCGTTGTGTGTCTCAATGTAAAAGGAATAAAAAAGTAACATGCGGTCGCTTTCCTGTATCACTTAGTTTTTGGTTCCCCACAGATGACGTGGAACTAAAAATTATTATTATTGGTCATAGAACTGAAGACAGCCAAAAATATAATTTTTTCGATCTACGTCAGGGGTTATTGACCTATTTTCTCATGTGATGAAAAATAGCCGTGGTTTGCGACCTGGAGGAGCGCAACATCCATAGTCGACATCGACTGGCGGAGACCCTCATCATGTGGACCTGGACCTGTAGCCGAAAGGGAATGGACGCCACGTGGTACCAAATTAATAGTCTCGAATTGTGGAATAGGCCTAGTGAACCGGGAAATAGTGCTCAAGAAACTCACTTTTTGCCTCGGAACTCTGATATCAACCTCGATCGACCATCGAAGGGAAATGGACCCTGACTATTGAATAATTCTAGAACCTTCCCCAGGAAATTTTTGCCAATGGCTACATTAAATGTAGGAATATTTAGAGGAAAGGAGGAATTATTAATGATAAAGGAAAAGAAAGTCGACATACTTGCTTTATGTGAAACAAGACTTGCAAGAGAAGGCAGAAGGGTTTTGCATGATAACTATCAGTTCGTATATAATGCAAGAACAGACATTAGCACAAAGAATCACGAGAGTAGAACGAGAGGATTCTGGCTTTCTGACAAAAAAAAAAAAAGTTTCATAAAAGTCTACGCACCGCTCAAAGTCGACCATCAGAAAAAAAGAGAAGTATTCTATGAATCCCTCCAGAATGTTAAGAACGACTTACCATACGCCGAAAATGTAGTTATCATGGGTGATCTGAATGGACACATTGAAAAAGATCGCAAAGGATTTAGTACGGGCAGAGAAGCATACATCAACAAATACACCGACAAGCCCATAATTCACCTTATGTTAAAACATAAGATTTTTCAGAGATGTAAAAAACATAATATTGATGTCATGCAGTTCAGACCACAGGCTAGTTGTGGGCAAACTGAAGTGTATAGCCATAAAACGATTTTTTGAACGGATATATGAGAGATGAAGGCTATAAAGAAGCATTCCAATGCAGATTGAGAAAAAATAGAGCCGAAGATGCTGGAAGAGAAGATTTTGTAGGTCGCCTTCCATTCGGCGATCACAAGACTTGACAAAGAAGTTATGCAATACTTATACAGTTGGAAGAAAAAATAAACACTCTAGTGCAGCGTTTCTCAACCTTTTTACCCTTGCGTAACCTTTAGAATAAATTGCATGTCTCAAGGAACAACTGAAAAAACATATCGTTCTCGTTTTAATTGCATCGTAATAATAGGATGATGATGTATACATCACATTATTACAATAACCAAGAATATTTCGTGCTTCTTTAATTATATTACGTCATGAAATTAAATGAAAAATCAAAAGAATCACTTGTTCTCGCGTAACCCTAGGACCTTTTCGGAACCCTGGTTGAGAAACTCTGCTATATATCGAAAATAGTAAAGAAGCTGTCAAAATAAATAAATGAAAAAAATATATATATAAAAGATAAAAATGAAAAATAAAAAAAATCTTAAAATAGATGAGCACGAAGAGAATAGAAGGTTGAGAAAAGTATGTTCAAGCTAGAAGATAGGCAGAGAGAGTGAAAAATAAGTATCATTAATCGCAACATTTCTAGCTAATGGTTAAATGGATTTTTGTCATGAGGACGCAAGCAGTATTTGGAAAACGTAAAGTTGGAAGCTGACAAATCAAAAGCTTATCCGGACCAATAATATTCATTCTCA
>NC_134782.1:80436912-80441912 GCF_046742065.1 Oratosquilla oratoria | reverse complement strand
TACATCGTTTTAAAAACTCGTGATTATTTCTTTTTGACACATTTTGAGTTTCAATATCATGTCTTATATTATCATTTTGTTTTTTATTTATGCCTTGCTCTATATTATCATTATTTGGTCTTTCATTGACATTCAATGCCTCATTAACATTTCTCCTATCAAAATTAACATTTCCCCCATCACGGACATCTGGTCGATCACGGTCATCCGGTCACCGTGATTCACGCCGGCCTCCCGTCGTTCAGTGACATTATGTCCGGCATCGTGATTATTTCTTTTTGACACATTTTGAATTTCAATATCATATCTTACATTACCATTTTGTTTTTCATTTATACCTTGCTCTGTATTATTATTTGGTCCTTCATTGACGTTCAATGCCTCATTAACATTTCTCCTATCAAAATTAACATTTCCCCCATCACGGACATCTGGTCGATCACGGTCATCCGATCTCTTTTGTACATTTTGTCCCCCTACGTCACCGTGATTCACGCCGGCCTCCCGTCGTTCAGTGACATTATGTCCGGCATCCCTTTCTAAAATTATATTTTGTCCTCCAGTGACATTATATCCTACCGTGATATTTTTTCCTCCATTATAATTACATCCCATCGTGATCTTTTGTCTTCCACTGGCATTACATCCTATCGTGGTATTTTGGCCTTCATGAACATTCTGTCCGGTATCCCTTCCTAAAGTTATATTTTGTCCTTCACTGACATTATATCCTACCGTGATATTTTCTCCTCCATTATCATTACATCCTATCGTGATATTTAGTTCTCCACTACCATTACTTCTCATCGTGATCTTTTGTCCTACACTGTCATTACATCCCATTGTGACATTTTGTCCTATGACATTACATCCTAATGTGACATTTCGTCCTCTAGCGACATTGTATCCACTGTCATTACATCCTATCATGATATTTTGGCCTTCATGGACATTCTCTCCGGTATCCCTTCCTAAATTTAAATTTTGTCCTTTACTGACATTATATCCTATCGTGATATTTTCTCCGCCATTATCATTACATCCTATCGTGATATTTTGTTCTCCACTATCATTACTTCCCATCGTGATCTTTAGTCCTCCACTGTCATTACATCCCATTTTGACATTTTGTCCTATGACATTACATCCTAATGTGACATTTCGTCCTCTAGTTGGTGGTGCAGGCTGGAAGGCTTGCCGACGTTTCTGCTGCGGCTGAGGCTGGCTACGTGGTGGGTGCTGGTGCTTGGTGTCTTGGTGCCGTGGTGCTCCAGCGACGAAGTTCTGTTGCTGCGACTGGCCTGATTCGCTCCTGTGGGGGCACCCGATTTGCTCCTGTGGGGGCACCCGAGTCGCTCTTGTGGGGGCCTCCGAGTCGCTCCTGTGGGGGCCGCCCAGACACTCCTGTGTAGGCCCCCGAGTCACTTCTGTGGGGGCCCCTGAGTGGCTCCTGTGGGGCCCCCGAGTGGCTCCTGTGGGGGCCCCGAGTGGCTCCTGTGGGGGCCCCCGATTGGCTCTAGTGGGGGCCCCCGATTCACTCACGTGGGGGCTCCCGATTCGCTCCTCTTAGGGTTTCCGAGTGGATCCTGTAGGGACCCTCGAGTCGATCCTGTGGGGGCCCCCAAGTGGCTCCTGTGGGGGCCCCCGATTGACTCCTATAGGGGCTCCGAGTGGCTCCTGTGGGGCCCCAGATTGGCTCCAGTGGGGGGCCCCGATTTGCTCAAGTGGGGGCTCCCGATTCGCTCCTGTGGGGGCCCCCGAGTGGCTCCTCTTAGGGCTCCCGAGTGGATCCTGTAGGGGCCCTCGAGTCGCTCCTGTTGGGGCTCCCGAGTCGCTCATGTGGGGGCTCCCGGGTCACTCATGTGGGGGCCCCCGGGTTGCTCCTGTGGGGGCCCCGAGTCTCTCCTGTGGGGGCCTTCAAGTCCATCCAATAGGGGCCCCCGCGTCGCTCTTGTGGGGTCCCCTGCGTCACTCCTGTGGGGGCCTCAGCGTCGCTCCTGTTGGGGCCCCCGTGTCGCTCCTGTGGGGGCCCCCGCGTCGCTCCTGTGGGGGCCCCAGCGTCGCTCCTGTGGGGGCCCCCGAGCCGCTCATGTGGGGGCCCCCGCGCCACTCCTGTGGGGGCCCCAGCGTCGTTCCTGTGGGGGCCCCCGGGTCGCTCCTGTGGGGGCCCCCGAGTCGCTCATGTGGGGGCCCCCGAGTGCCTCCTCTGGGGGCTCCCGAGTGGATCCTGTGACGGCCCTTGTGTCGCTCCTGTGGGGACCCCCGACTCGCTCCTGTGGGGAACCCCGTGTCGCTCCAATGGGAGCCCCTGGGTCACTCTTTGGGGGCCCTCGAGAAGCTTCTGTGGGGGCCCCCGAGTCTCTCCTGTTAGGGCCCTCGAGTCCTTCCAATGGGGGCCCCCGAATATCTCCTGTTGGGGCCCTTGAGTCCTTCCAATGGGGGCCCCCGCGTCGCTCCTTTGGGTGCCCCCGAGTCGCTCCTCTGGTGGCCCCCGAGTCGCTCCAGTGGGGTCCCCCCAGTCGCTTTTGCGAGGGCCCTCGAGTCGCTTCTGTGGGGGCCCTCGAGTCCATCCAACGGGGGCCCCCACGTCGCTCCAGTGGGGGCCCCAGCGTTGCTTCTGTGGGGCCCCCGAGTCGCTCATGTAGGGGCCCCCGAGTCGCTGGAATGGTAGCCCCCGGGTCGCTCCTGTGGGGGCCTCCGAGTCGCTTCTGCGAGGGCCCCCGAATCGCTACTGTGGGGGCCCTCGAGTCCATCCAACGGGGGCCCCCGCGTCGCTCCTGTGGGGCCCCCGAGTCGCTTCTGTGGGGGCCCCAGAGAAGCTTTTGTGGCGGCCCCCGAGTCTCTCCTGTTGGGGCCCTCGAGTCCATCCAATGGGGGCCCCCGCGTCGCTCCTGTGGGTGCCCCCGAGTCGCTCACATATGGGTCCTCGAGTCGCTGCAATGGGGGCCCTGTTGGGGCCTCCAAGTCGCTTCTGCGAGGGCCCCCGAATCGTTCCTATGAGGGCCCTCGAGTCCATCCAATGGGAGCCCCGCGTCGCTCCTGTGGTGGCCTCCGCGTTGTTCCTGTGGGGTCCCTAGCGTCGTTCGTGTGGGGCCTCCGCGTCGCTCTTGTTGGGGCCCCCGCGTCGCTCCTGTGCGGGCCCCAAGCCGCTCCTGTGTGGGGCCCCGAGCCGCTCCTGTGGGGGTCCCCGTGTCCGTCCAGTGGGGGGTCCCGAGTCTCTTGAGTGGGGCCCGATTCTCTTCAGTCGAAGTCGAAATTCGGAAGGTCCTCATTGCCCAGTTCGAAACAATCCAGATATCTTGAGATTCATCCGGTCAGAGCATTGGTCGTGGAGGAACGAAGGCGGAAGGCGGAAGCGGGTACGGGGCGGTGCCGAGGGTGGAGAGCGATGAGGAAGAGAGAGAGAGAGAGAGAGAGAGAGAGAGAGAGAGAGAGAGAGAGAGAGAGAGAGAGAGAGAGAGAGAGAGAGAGAGAGAGAGAGAGAGAGAGAGAGAGAGAGAGAGAGAGAGAGAGAGAGAGAGAGAGAGAGAGAGAGAGAGAGAGAGAGAGAGAGAGAGAGAGAGAAGAGAGAGAGAGAGAGAGAGAGAGAGAGAGAGAGAGAGAGAGAGAGAGAGAGAGAGAGAGAGAGAGAGAGAGAGAGAGAGAGAGAGAGAGAGAGAGAGAGAGAGAGAGAGAGAGAGAGAGAGAGAGAGAGAGAGAGAGAGAGAGAGAAGAGAGAGAGAGAGAGAGAGAGAGAGAGAGAGAGAGAGAGAGAGAGAGAGAGAGAGAGAGAGAGAGAGAGAGAGAGAGAGAGAGAGAGAGAGAGAGAGAGAGCGAGAGAGAGAGAGAGAGAGAGAGAGAGAGAGAGAGAGAGAGAGAGAGAGAGAGGAGAGAGAGAGAGAGAGAGAGAGAGAGAGAGAGAGAGAGAGAGAGAGAGAGAGAGAGAGAGAGATAGAGAGAGAGATAGAGAGGAGAGAGAGAGAGATAGAGAGGAGAGAGAGAGGAGAGAGAGAGAGATAGAGAGGAGAGAGAGAGAGATAGAGAGGAGAGAGAGAGAGAGAGAGAGAGAGAGAGAGAGAGAGAGAGAGAGAGAGAGAGTGCCTCCTCTGGGGGCTCCCGAGTGGATCCTGTGACGGCCCCGACTCGCTCCTGTGGGGAACCCCGTGTCGCTCCAATGGGAGCCCCTGGGTCACTCTTTGGGGGCCCCCGAGTCTCTCTTGTTGGGGCCCCCGAGTCTCTCCTGTTAGGGCCCTCGAGTCCTTCCAATGGGGGCCCCCGAATATCTCCTGTTGGGGCCCTTGATTCCTTCCAATGGGGGCCCCCGCGTCGCTCCTTTGGGTGCCCCCAAGTCGCTCCTCTAGGGGCCCCCGAGTCGCTCCAGTGGGGTCCCCCCAGTCGCTTTTGCGAGGGCCCTCGAGTCGCTCCTGTGGGGGCCCTCGAGTCCATCCAACGGGGGCCCCCACGTCGCTCTAGTGGGGGCCCCAGCGTTGCTTCTGTGGGGCCCCCGAGTCGCTCATGTGGGGGCCCCCGAGTCGCTGCAATAATAGCCCCCGGGTCGCTCCTGTGGGGGCCTCCGAGTCGCTTCTGCGAGGGCCCCCGAATCGCTCTTGTGGGGGCCCTCGAATCCATCCAACGGGGGCCCCCGCGTAGCTCCTGTGGGGTCCCCAGCGTCGCTTCTGTGGGGCCCCCCGAGAAGCTTCTGTGGGGGCCCCCGAATCTCTCCTGTTGGGGCCCTCGAGTCCATCCAATGGGGGCCCCCGCGTCGCTCCTGTGGGTGCCCCCGAGTCGCTCACATATGGGTCCCCGAGTCGCTGCAATGGGGGCCCTGTTGGGGCCTCCAAGTCGCTTCTGCGAGGGCCCCCGTGTCGTTCCTGTGAGGGCCCTCGAGTCCATCCAATGGGAGCCCCCGCGTCGCTCCTGTGGTGGCCTCCGCGTTGTTCCTGTGGGGTCCCTAGCGTCGTTCGTGTGGGGCCTCCGCGTCGCTCCTGTTGGGGCCCCCGCGTCGCTCCTGTGCGGGCCCC
>NC_134782.1:80426912-80431912 GCF_046742065.1 Oratosquilla oratoria | reverse complement strand
AAGGACATAAAAGGATAAAGAATATAAAATGGGAGTAGAAATATGGGGATATATAGTGATAAAACGCACAGAGGAAGAGTAATAATGGATATAAACGGTATGTTGTAAAGGCATGATTTGTAAGGATTAACATTTTTGAAGTGATTATATTATTAAGAATCCAATATTCACAGTGCTTGTAGAAGCAGAGCCTGGTTAGGAGACTATGTGAAGGTTATGTAATATGAATATCATATATGGAATGTAAACCGATTAATGGTGCCTTTAATTTATATATACATTATATGAGTGGAGAGGTGAGATAATGAAACACCTCATATGTACTGAGAATATATTATATACTTGAGTCTGAGATGCAATAATCAAATATATACATTTTATTCTATATTGTTAGGTTTATTCAATATAGGTATAGATATAATTACCTACTATCTTTCTATATCCTCCATTTATGATGATAATGTGAAGTAGGGATTTCTTTTCTAACTGAAGGGGATGATGAGATATGCTTGTTAGAGAGGGAACTATGCAGTAAGAAGTGAAATTGATATCCGTTATTGTCACTCCACCTTTAAAGGGATGAGGCAAGATCTGTTGTTGTCCTCCTAGATCCTTTATTTACTAACCAATTGCTTTAAGGTTAGGGGTGGTAACGTGACAGTTGGGGGCCCAACGTCCGGGATCAACCATACAAGGAAGCCACTTCTAGTGAGACTCCCGCACATAGGAACATCGGCCAGAGACAAATACAAGTAAGAATTCCACACGTAGGAACCCTATAGTAAACTCCCAAGGACAGAGGTACGTTGAAAAGTTTAGTCGAGTGGAAGTGTGAAATATAAAGTGAAATATAAATCATGGAAATATACGGCGACCAAGTAGAAATGGGTAGTGACCATGGTGACGCAGTGGAAGTGCATGGACAAAGTGTTGAAATAAATCAAATAGTTATGAGTAAAGCCGTGCAAGAATTTATGAAAAATCCCGATATCCATAACTTGTACCAGCTTAAGTTAGAAGACTTGCGCCGGTTAGCGGAGGAATATGAAATTTTTGTGTCAGGCACTCTCAAGGTTGACATACAGAGAGAAGTCATAACAGCCTTAATCGGAAAGAGAATTATTGGCAGAATTAGTGGGAATGAGTCAGAGAAAGAAGAAGGGCAGTTAAGTGGCAATGTGGAGTCGGATAAAGGTGACTGGCGAGTGCAAATTGAGATAGAAAAAATCCGAACAGAGAAGGAAATAAGACTAAAAGAGATAGAGAACGAAATAAGACTAAAAGAGATAGATGTCATGGGCACACATGGAGGAAGAAACGCAGGAGGCGGAGGAGATGATAGGGTTAGTCAGTTACCCGAATTTGTAGAAGGAGAGGCAGAAGACTTCTTCATTCAATTTGAAAAACTCGCCACCATCAAAAGATGGGAGAGAGCAGATTGGGCAATGTTGGTGCAGGCAAAAATCAGAGGGAAAGCAAGGGGGGCCTTTGCATGTTTGTCGATACATGATTCAGTTAGTTACTATAGAGTGAAGGAGGCTGTGCTCAAGACAGTAGAGATGACACCTGAAGTATATAGGAGGAAATTCAGAAATATGAAGAAGACAGATGGACAGACGTATGGCGATTTGGCCAGGGAAAGTAATATGAGATTTGAGCGGTGGTGTAAATCTGAGGGAGTAGAAGACTTTGAGGACGTGAAACAGTTGATGTTGTTGGAGCACTTTACAGAGATGATGCACCCCGATATCAGATATGAAATCTGTAGGAATCGGATTAAGAATGTAACGGATGCAGCAAAGTTAGCGGATGAATTGACTGTAATGCGGAAGATGTGTACAGGACAGGTGAGCCACAAGCAAGGTGGAATAAGGAATGTGGGACATGTTTATGGAATGAATAATCAGAGAGTAAGCCACTTTTATTCTAGACAGGACTACTACAATCCCCAGAGATCACAACCTCATTATGTTCCGCAGTATCAAGAGAGGAGTAAACCTAGGAACCCACCCCAGAACAGTCCTATGAGACAGCAGAATTTTAACGGTTACATGAATAGGCAGGAAAGGTCACATGTAAAATGTTATTGGTGCGGAGAAAGTGGTCATGTGCAGTATCAGTGTAGAAAAGTGCCCAAATCCGCTGGATTGACTGTGGCATGGGAGAAACCACAAGTGAGCTTGGGTGTGGAACCTAAGAGGAAGGAGACAATTGTTGGTAGTTTCCAACCATTCATAACAGAGGGGATGATATCGTTACCTGGAGGATCGAAGAAGCAAATAAAAATCCTAAGGGATACTGGAGCAAACCAAAGCCTAGTTCTCAGAGAGACACTAGAGTGGACCGAAAGTTCATATGCTGGTGAGGAGGCTAGAGTGAGAGGTTTGGGTGCAGGAATAAATGTCCCATTGCATTATGTAGAGATAGATACGGGATATGTCAGTGGCAAAGTGAGAGTAGGAGTTAGTGAAGAACTCCCTATAAATGGCGTGGATATGCTGTTAGGTAATGACTTAGCTGGGGATAAGGTGGTCCCAGAGCCAAGAATGATTGCTAAACCCCTCGAAAATATGAAGGATGAGAGTATAGACGTGCAAGGTGAAGGAGATGTCTTGGATGTTGAATTCGGAAGGAGGTCCAAAGTGACTGTGGAAATGGAGAGGAAACTCCAGTCGCAGGGAGCAGGAAATCTCTGAGCGGAGGTGAAGTAGATGCAAGTAAGGAGAGTGCGGATAATGGAAGTATTCAAAGAATTTACCCAGCTTGTGTAGTGACCAGAGCCATGATGAGGAATAAGGAAACTAACGATGAGGATATGGGTCTAGGTGATATATTTGATGAGGAAAAGGAACATGAGCCTGTGAAAGATGAAAGTGTGGAGATGAATTTAGAGATATCCCCTGATTTCAATGTTGGAAGGAAGGAACTTATTGATGCCCAGCGCAATGATCCTACTTTGAAGGAATGTTTTGGAGAAGCAAATAGAAATGGTGTGTCTGATGATAGTTCTATTGGATTCTATCTTCACGACAATGTACTGATAAGGAAGTGGAGGCCTGCGAGTGTACCCGCAACGGAGCACTGGGAGATGAAATGGCAGATAGTGGCACCAAAGAAGCATAGGCATACATTGATAGTCTTGTCTCATGAGTCTAGTTTGGCAGGACATCTAGGAGTGAGGAAAACAGCAGGGAAACTGTTGACTCATTTTTATTGGCCAAGCTTGAAGCGAGATGTTGCGGAGTTTTGCAAAACTTGTGACATATGTCAGAAAGTGGGTAAACCAAATAAAGTAATTCCACGAGCACCATTGCAGCCCATACCAGCATTTTGCAAGCCGTTCAGCAAAATCATAATAGATTGTGTTGGACCTTTACCGAGAACTAGGAGAGGGAATTCCTATTTACTGACAATAATGTGTGTAGCCACAAGGTTCCCGGAAGCTATTCCACTAAGGAGTATTCATGCCAAGAATATAGTGAGAGAATTGGTGAAATATTTTTCTTGGGTAGGACTTCCAGAAGTGATACAATCTGACAGAGGAAGCAACTTTACTTCCGGCATGTTCAGGAAGATATTGAAGGGCTTGCATATTGAACAGAAGTTAGCTAGTGCATACCACCCACAATCACAAGGTAGCTTGGAGAGATTCCACCAAACTCTTAAGAACATTCTGAGAGTATATTGTGAGGATCTTGGTATAGATTGGGGTGAAGGAGTCCCACTAGCTTTATTTGCGGCCAGAGATGCAGTACAGGAATCGACTGGATTCAATCCATTCGAACTAGTGTACGGCCATGATGTGAGAGGTCCTTTCAGCATGATGAAAGAGTGATGACCCACATCTATTAACATATGTGTCAGAATTCAAGAGTAGATTGATGAAGGCGAGGGAACTGGTCGCAGAGAATCTGAAGAATGCACAACAGGAGATGAAGAAGTGGTATGACAAGAAGGCGAGGGTGAGAGAATTCAAACCAGGTGACAGAATTTTGGTGTTATTACCTGTCCAAGGGGATCCCTTGAAGGCAAGATATTGTGGTCCATGGACAATTGAGAGGAAAGTAGGAGAGCTGATCTACATCGTCAACACTCCTGGTAGGCAGAAGAGAAACCAGTTGTGCCACGTAAACATGATTAAGCCATATCATGGAAGGGAGGCGGAGGAGACAGAAATGTCCGAGGAGATGAATGAGTTGGGTTGCGGCGTAGTAAGTGCAGAGCAAGTAATAGATGATGGAGAGGAGAAATTCAGCAGGTGTGAGGAGAAGAACTTGGAAAACTCGACAGTGTTAGAAAACCTAGAAATCAAACTGAGTCATCTGAGCAGTGAAAGGAGGGATGATATCATCCATGAGATACATAAGTATAGACCATTATTTTCGGACACTCCAAGAAGATGTACCGTGGTGGAACATGATGTCCACGTAGGTGATGCCAGGCCGATGAAGCAACATCCAAACCGAGTGAATCCACAGAAAAGGGAAATCATGAAGAAGGAAGTCCAGTATATGTTGGAAAATGGATTAATTGAGGAAAGTAACAGTGCGTGGAGTTCCCCGTGTGTGTTAGTGCAGAAGGCAGGTAGTGATTCATACAGATTCTGCACAGACTTTAGGAAAGTGAACCAAGTGACTAAGAGTGATTCTTACCCAATACCAAGGTTGGATGACTGTATCGACTGTGTGGGAAAGGCGAAGTTTGTCAGTAAGCTCGATATGTTGAAAGGGTACTGGCAAATAGGTTTGACGGAGAGAGCCAGGGAGATCTCTGCCTTTGTGACAATGGATGGCTTGTAGCGGGTGATGCCATTTGGAATGAAGAATAGTGGGAGTACATTCCAAAGATTGATTAACAAGGTATTGGCAGGAGTGAATGGGTGTGCAATCTATATCGACGATATTGTCATATATTCTGAGACTTGGGAAGACCATGTGGAGCAAATTTCAAATGTCTTCCAGAGACTGAATGATGCCAACTTAACAGTGAATTTAGCCAAA
>NC_134782.1:80374412-80421912 GCF_046742065.1 Oratosquilla oratoria | reverse complement strand
GAGAACCTAGGTAGAGGATCTAAGTAAAGGACCTAGACGGGATGTCTAAGAAAAATCATAAGAGGAGAACCTGAGGAAAATATATAAAAGGAAGTAAGACGAAGACATGAAAAAATGCGGCAAAAGTCTAAAAGGCAGCCCTAGGCAAAAGACCTAGATGGGAGATCTAGACAGAGGACCTGGTAGAAAAGCTGTTCAACAAGTCCTAGAGGGCATCCCTAGGCAAAAGACCTAGACGGGACACCTAGACAGATGATCTAGTTACAAAACTTATTCAAAAAGTCCTAGATGGCCAAAATAGGCAAAAGACATAGACGTAAGACCTAGGCAGAAAATCTAGGTGGAAAAGCTATTCAAAAAGTCCTAGAGGGCAGCCCTAGGCAAACGACCTAGACGGGAGACCTAGGCAGAAGACCTAGGTAGAAAAACTATGCAAAAAGTCCTAGAGGGCATCCCTAGACAGAAGACCTAGACGGGAGGCCTAGGCAGAAGACCTAGGTAGAAAGGCTATTCAAAAAGTCCTAGAGGTCATCCCTAGGCAAAAGAACTAGATGGGAGATCTAGGCAGTAAATCTAGGGAAAAAAATAAAAAATAAATCCTAAAGGGCCACCCTAGCCAAAAGACCTAGACGGGAGACCTAGGCAGAAGATCTAGAAACAAAACCTAGCAAAAAAATCCTAGAGGGCAACCCTAGGCAAAAGACCTAGCCGGGAGACCTAAGCGGAAGATCTAGATACAAAACCTAGGAAAAAAAATCCTAAAGGGTAACCCTAGTTAAAAGACTTAGACGACAGACAAAGGCAGCAGATCTAGGTAAAAGTAAACTAGAAAAAACGTCCTAGTGGTCAACCCTAGGCAAAAGACCTAGACGGCAGACCTAGGCAGAAGATCTACATACAAAACCTAGGAAAAAAGTCCTAAAGGGTAACGCTAGGTAAAAGACCTAGACGGGAGACCTAAAAAGAAGATCTAGATACAGAACCTAGGAAAAACGTCCTAGAGGGTAACCCTAGGCAAAAGACCTAGACGGGAGACCTAGGCAGATGATCTAGGTACAGAACCTAGACAATAAGTCCTAGAGGGCAACCCTAAGCAAAAGACCTAGACGGGAGACCAAGACAGATGATCTAGGTACAAAACCTAGACAAAAAGTCCTACAGGACAACCCTAGACAAAAGACCTAGACGGGACACCTAGGCAGCAGATATAGGTAAAAAACCTAAACAAAAGCTCCTAGAGGGCAACCCTAGGCAAAAGATCTAGACGGGAGACCTAGGCAGAAGATCTAGAGACAAAACCTAGGAAAAAAGTCCTAGAGGGTAACGCTAGGCAAAACACCTAGACGGTAGACCTAGGCAGAAGACCTAGGTACAAAACCTAGGAAAAAAAAGTCCTAGAGGGTAACCCTAGGCAAAAGACCTAGACGGGAGACATAGGCAGGAGATCTAAATACAAAACCTGGCAAAAAGTCTTAAAGGCCAACCCTAGGCAAAAGACCTAGACGGGAGACCTAGACAGTAGATGTAGGTACAAAACCTAGACAAAAAGTCCTAGAGGGACACCCTAGGCAAAAGACCTAAACGAGGGACCTAGGAAGAAGATCTAGGTACACAACCTAGACAAATAGTCCTAGAGGGCCACCCTAGGCAAAAGACCTAGACGGGAGACCAAGACAGATGATCTAGGTACAATACCTAAACAAAAAGTCCTAGATGGAAATTCTAGGCAAAAGACCTAGACGTGAGATCTAGGCAGCAGATCTAGGTACAAAACCTAGACAAAAAGTCCTAGAGGGCAACCGTAGGCAAAAGACTTAGACGGGAAACATAGGCAGAAGATCTACGTACAAAACATAGACAAAAAGTCCTAGAGGGTAACCCTAGGCAAAAGACCTAGACGGGAGACCTAGGCAGAAGATCTATATACAAACCCTAGGACAAAAATCCTAGAGGGCAACCCTAGGGAAAAGACCTAGACGAGACACCTAGGCAGAAGATCTATATACAAACTTTAGAAAAAAGGTCCTAGAGGGCAACCCCAGGCATAAAATCTAGACGGGAGACCTAAGCAGTAAATCTAGGTACAAAACCTAGCAAAAAAGTCCTAGAGGACCACTCTAGGCAAAAGACCTAGATGGCATACCTAGGAAGAAGATCTAGGTACAAAACCTAGCAAAAAAGTCCTAGAGGGCAACCCTAGGCAAAAGACCTAGACGGAACACCTAGGCAGAAGATCTAGATACAGAACATTGGAAAAAGTCCTAGAGGGTAACCCTAGGTAGAAAAGCTATTCAAAAAGTCTTAGACCGAAGAAGATATGTTTAGTATGTACTAATAATGAGGGTTTAGAACATAAAATTGACAAGCTTTAATAGGTACTAATAATGTCAAGTGTTGAATATACCAATAATGACAAATTGAGATTGACAAGTTTAGAAGATACTGTTAAAGATGACTTTAATGTGTAGAAATAATGACAAGTGTGGATTATACTAATAACGATAAGTTTAGAAGGTTCTATTAATGATAACTTTATTTTGTACTCAAAATGACAAGTTTAGCATATAAGTAATAATCACAAGTTTAGAATATAATAATGATGATTTTAGAATATACTAATAATGATAAGTTTAGAATATACTAATAATAATACTAATAATAAGTTTAGAATATACTATTAATGAAAGTTGAATATCCGAACAATGACAAAATTATAATGACAATTTTAATGTGTACTAATATTCACAGGTTTACAATATTTTAATAATGCCATGTTTAGAAGGTTACATTAATAATAACGTTAATATGTAGCTTGAAATATATTATAATGCAAGGTTTAGAAAATACTAATAATAGCATAGCAGAAGTTGCTATTAAAAGTAACTATAATACGTACTAATAATCAGTTTTGAATATACTAACAATGACATGTTTAGACACTACTAATGATAACTTTAATATGTACTAATACTCAAAAGTTTAGAATATACTAATAATGACAAGTTTAGGATAATGATCAACTCGGAATATATCATTATTACCAAGTTTAGAATATACTAATAATGGTAAGGATACAAGGTCCTAGTAATGATAACTTCAATGTTTAGAATACCAAACAAGATATGTTTAGTATTTATTAATAATGATTTTTCGAATTTACGAAAATGGCAACTTAAGAAAGTATTGTTAGTCATTAATGACAAGCTTTAATGGGTACTTATAATGACAAGTGTTGAATATACCAATAATGACATATTTAGAATATGCTAATAATGTCAGGTTTAGAATATACATGTAATGACAAGTTTAGGATATACTAATTTAGAAGGTACTATTAATGAAAAATTTAGTATGTACCAATAATAACTAGCTAAGAATCACAAGTTTAAAATAATGACATAATTAGAGTATACTAATGATGAACTTAGAAGATAATATCTATGATAACTTTAATGTGTAAAAGTTTAGAATATATTGATAATGGCAAGTTTAGAAATTACTAAAAATGACAATTTTAGAAGGTCTATGATAACTATGATTTGTAGTAATAATGACAAGTTTAGAATGTATTATAAATAAAAACTTAAATATCTTCTAATAATTAATGTTTGGTATATACTAATAATGGCACTATTAATGATAACTTTAATATGTACTAATAGTCACATGTTGTAAACATGTGACTATTAGTACATATCACAATCTAAGGTTTAGAAGGTGATGATGTTAATGAATCATATTAATAAAGCAAAGTTTAGTCAATATTATTAAATGCATAATTAGAAGTTGCTATTAATGCTAACTATGATACGTACTAATAATGATTAGTTATGAAAAAACTAACAATGTCATATTAAGAAGCCAGTAATAATGATAACTTTAACAATGTTAGAACATATTAATAATGACAAGTTTTAAATAATTATAAAATTTGGAATATATTAGTATTGCCAAGTTTAGAATATACTAATAATGATAAGCTTATAAGGTCCTAATAATGATAACTTTAATGTGTACTAATAATGACAAGTTTAGAATACCAAAGAAGATATGTTTAGTATATACTAATACTGATATGTTTCGAATATAAGAACAATGACAACTTTGGAAAATATTGTTTGTGTACTAATAATTAGGGTTTAGAACATACAAATATTGACAAGATAATAATGACAATACTAATAATGAAAAATTTAATAATTTAGAATATGCTAATAATGTCAGGTTTAGAATATACTTGTAATGGCAAGTTTAGAATACACTGATAATTACAAAGTTAGAAGGTATTATTAATGATAAACTTAATGTGTACTAATAATAGCGAGTTTAGAATATACTAAGAATGACAAATTTAGAATAATGACATGTTTAGAATATACTATTATTAGACGATAATATTTATGATAACTTCACTCTGTACATGTTTAGTATATATTAATCATGACAACTTTAGAAGGTACTATATATTATAACTTTAATTTGTACTAATAATGAAAAGTTTAGAACATACTAATAATGACAAAGTAAAATGTAATATAAATGAAAACTTCCATGTCTTCTAATGATTATTGTTTGGGATATACAAGGTACTGTTAATGATCATTTTAATGTGTACTAATAACGACAAGCTTCAAATATATGAATATTGACATCACTAGAAAATATTGATGATATCTTTAATGTGCACTAATAATGACATTTATAATATACTATTAATAATAACTTTAACGTGTACTAATAAAGAGAATCTTTTAATGAAAACTTAAATATGTATTAATGATAACAAGTGTAGAGGGTACTATTCATAAATTGAATGTGTACTAAAATGACAAATTTAGAAAAATATTAATGATAACTTTAATGTGCAGTTATAAAGACAAGTTTATACGGTACTATTAATGTATACTAACAATAACAATATTAAAATACAGTAATAATGACAAGTTCAGAAAGTACTATTAATTTAATGTAATCCAATAATGACAATTTTAGAAAACACCAATAATGAGTTTAAATTATACTAAAAATTAGATATTTAGAAGATACTATTAATGATAACTTATATGGCAAATGGCAAATGATGACAAGTTTAGAATATACTAATAAAAAGTTAAGAAACTACTATTAATGATAACTTCAAGGTGTACTAATACTGTCAAGATTTTAATATACTAATAATCACAAGTTTGAAAGGTACAGTAAAAATGAATTAATGTGTACTAATGTTGAAAAGTTTAGAATAAATATAAATGGCATGTTTATAAGAAAATTTTAGAAGATAAGATATACTGATAAAGACAAGTTTGATATAATAACAATGACGATTTTAGAAGGTGCTAATATGTGCTAATGTGGTAATAATGACAAGTTTAAAATACTTGTGTAATATACAAGTAAAGTAAGTTTTTGTAATATACAAGTTCAGAAGGTACCTTAATGACAAATTTTAGAAGGTACTATTAATGATAACTTTAATGTGAAATGATGATGAAAAGTTTAGAATATGACAAGTTTACATGTTAATGAAAAATTTTATTTATGATAAAAATGGAAAGTTTAGAAAATAAGTATAGTGTTTAGCAGGTCCTATTGGTAAAATATCTAATGTGTACTAATAATTACTTTAATGAATACTACTAATGAAAAAATAGAAGTTTAGAATATACTTTTAATGATAACTTTAATATGCACCAAGAATAACATGCTCAATCGGAACTATTGATGATAACTTTAATATGAGAAGTTTAGAATATACTAATAATGAATATTGTCGATAGTACTATTAATTATAAATATAATGTGTACTAATAATTAAGATTTTACAAACATGTTTTGATAATGACAATTTTAGAAGGTTTTATTAAATAGCTTTGATATGTACAAATATTGAATAATATAGAATATGACAGCTAAAAATATACATATAATGAGAAGTTTAGAAGGTATTCATTATAAATTTAATTTGTACTAATAATGACAACTATAGAATATCCTAATAATGTGTATTAATAAGGACAGATTTATAATATTCTAATTATGACAAGTTTAGAAGGTATTGTTAATGATAACTTTAATGTGTACTAATAATAACAAGTTTAGAATATACTAATAATGACAAGTTTAGAAGGTAGTATTGCATGATAAATTTAATGTGCACTAATAATGAAAAATTAGAATATGTTAATAATGACAAGTTTGTAATATACAAATGATGTCAAGTTTAGAAGGTATTATTACTAATAGCTCTAATGTGTACTAATAATGACAAGTTTACAATATACGTATAATGCAAGATACATTTGATGACAACTTTTATGTGTACTAATAATGGTAAGACATGCCAATAATGACTTTAACATGTACTGATCATGAAAAAAATATATTAAAAATGGCCAGTTTGTAATATCCTAATAATGACAAGTTTAAAAGGTACATTAGTACTGCATTTAACTTTGACAAGTTTAGAAGGTATTGTTAATATATCAATAAGGACAAATTTATAATATTCTAATTATGACAAGTTTAAAAGGTATTGTTAATGATAACTTTAATGTGTACTAGTAATAACAAGTTTAGAATATACTAATAATGACAAGTTTAGAAGGTAGTATTGCATGATGAATTTAATGTGCACAAATGACAAATTTAGAATATACTAATAGTGGCAAGTTTGTAATATACAAATGATGTCAAGTTTAGAAGGTATTATTAATAATAGCTTTAATGTGCACCAATAATGACAAGTTTACAATATACGTATAATGCAAGATACAGTTGATGACAACTTTTATGTGTACTAATAATGGAAAGACTAGAATATACCAATAATGACTTTAATATGTGCTAATTATGAAAAAAATTAAATATACTAAAAATGGCAAGTTTGTAATAAACTAATAATGACAAGTTTAAAAGATACATTAATAATGCATTTAACTTTGAAAGTTTAGAAGGTATTGCATAACTTTAATGTGTACTAATAATCAGATGTTTACCAATAATGAGAGGGTTAGAAGGTATATGTATGTAAGATTAAAATATACCAATAATTAAAAGTTTAAAAGGTACTGTTCAAGATAACTTTAATTTGTACTAATAATAAGCAAGTTTACAATATACTAATAAAGACAAGTTTAGAAGATAAATGATAAATTCAATATATACGAATAGTAAAATACTAATGATAGAAATACTAATAATAAAAAGTTTAGAATATGGTAATAATAACAAGTATACTATTATAATATACTATTATACTTGTTAGTGTGTGACAAGTTTAGAATATAGTAATAATGAGAAGCTTAGAAGGTAGTATTATTAACAATTTCATAATGCACTAATAATGGAAAGTTTGGAAGATATTATTAATGATAACGTTAATGTGTACTAATAAATACAAATTTGGAATCTAATAATAATAACTTTAATGTGTTATCAAAATGAAAAATTTAGAATATACTGATAAAGAGAAGTTGATAATGAAAATTTTAGAATGTACTTTTAATGATAACTTTAATGTGTACTCATAATGATATATTTAGAGTATACTAATAATAAGTTTAGAATATACAAATAAAGGTCGGGTAGGTACCATTAATGACAATTTTAATGAGATGCTTAGAATATACTAAAAATGACAGTTTTAAAAGGAACTATTAATAACCTTAAAGTTGAGTAAAAATGACAAGTTTTGAATATACTAATAATGACAAGTTTAGAAAGTACTATTAGTGAGAGCTTTAGAATGTACTAATACTGAAACAAGTTTAGAATAATCTAATATTAACATGTTTAAAATATAGCAATAATGATAAGTTTAAAAGATCTTATTAATGATAACTTAAATGTGTAATGAATATTGTAAGCATGTCTTCATTGGCATGTTCTAAACTTTTCATTCTTAGTGCTTATTAAATATATTCTAAACATGGCAATATTAGTGTATTCTAAAGTTGTCATTATTCTAAGATTGTCACTATCATTATATTCTAAACTCGTTAGTATTAATGCACCTTCCAAAGTTGTCATTATTCGTATATTCTAACTTTGTCATTATTAGTACACATTATAGTTATCATTGATATTACCTTCTAATATTTGTAATTATCAGTATCCTCTACAGTTGCCATTATTAGTGCATATTAAAGTTATCATTAACAGTATCTTGTAAACTTGTCATTATTAGTATGTTCTAAATTTGTCATTATAAGTTCTTAACGTATCATTATTACTATACATTAAACTTACCATTAATACTACTTTCTAAACTTGTGATTATTAGTATTTTATAAACTTACCCATAATAGTATATTCTCAACTTTCATAATATTTTCTAATATTTGTTATTATCAGTATCCTATACAATTGCCATTATTAGTGCATACTAAAGTTATCATGAACAGTAACTTCTAAACTTGTCCTTATTAGTATATTCTAAACATGTGATTATGAGTACATACTAGAGTTATCATTAATAGTACTGATTATCCAAGCTTGTCACTATTGGTACATTTTAAAGTTATCATTAATAGAATATTCTAAAATTTCATTATTAGTATATTCTAAACTTGTTATTAATAGTACACATTAAAGTTATCACTAATAGTATCTTTAATCTGATCATTATTAGTTATCATTAACAGTATCTTGTAAACTTGTCATTATTAGTATGCTCTATACCTGTCATTATATGTATATTCTTAACGTATCATTATCACTATACATTAAACTTACCATTAATACTACTTTCTAAACTTGTCATTATTAGTACTTTAGAATGTACTAATACTGAATCAAGTTTAGAATAATCTAATATTGACAGGTTTAAAATATAGCAACAATGATAAGTTTAAAGATCCTATTAATGATAACTTAAATGTGTAATGACACGTAATAATGAGAAGTTCAGAAGGCACTGTTAATGAAAACTTTAATGTGTACTAATAATGAAAGTTTATAATATACTAATTAAGACAAGTTTAGATTATACTAATAATTACAAGTTGATAAGTTGTGTACTAATAATGACAAGTTTAGAAGGTACTATTAATGATAACTTTAAAATTTAGAATATAGTTATAATGGTAAGTTTATAAGGTACTATTTGTAGTAATAATAAAAAAAATAGATTATACTAACACAGACAAGTTTAGAATTTAACAATAAAAACAATATTAGAAGGTATCTAAAGATAACATGGATGTGTACTAATAATGATAATTTTAGAATATACTAATAATGAAGAATGTGAATATACAATTAATAATATCTATTAATAACAAATATAGAATATACCTATAACGACAAGTTGAAAAAGAAGTTTAGAAGCCACTGTTAATGATGATTAATTTGTACTAATAATGACACGTTTAGAATACACTAATAATGAAAGCTTAGAATGTATTAATTATGACAAGTTTAGAAGGTATTGTTAATTCTAGAGCATACTAATAGTAATAGTTTAGAATATGGTAACAGTGACAAGTTATCATTTATAGCACGTTAAATAATTTAATGTGTACTAATATTGACAAGTTTAGAATATACTAATAATTACATCTATAGAGGGACTGTTAATGATAAGCTTTAATGTGTACCAATGATAATAATGCCACGTTTAGAATATACAAATAAAAAGAAGATTAGAATAATGATCAATTTAATATGTACTAATAGTGACAAGTCTGGAATATACTAATAATGACAACCTTAGAAGATGCTATTATATATTAAATAATGTTTATGAATATGCTAATAATGACAAAGACAACTTTAGAATGTACATATATTGCAAAGTTAAAAATGTACTCGTAATGATAAGTTTAGAACCTCCTATTAATGATAAATTTAATGTGATATACTAATAATGATAAGTCTAGAGTATACCAATGAAGATGTGTTTAGAATATACTAATATTGAGAAGTTTAGAAAGTAGTAGGCGTTATACCTGTCAGTGGTCCCAGCATGTTCCTCCATCTGCCTCTATCATGGAAGGCCCATTCCTCCCTCAGTTTCGATGTTGGGCAAGTCATGTCTGCTGAGGGCTTCTTCAACATTTTCTTTTCATCTCTTTCTTGGTCTTCCTCTTGACCTTCTTCCATCCGGCTTCCACTCCCAGCTTTATTGGTATACATTAAAGTTATTATTACAAGGACCTTGTATCCTTATCATTATTAGTATATTCTAAACTTGGTAATAATAATATATTCCGAGTTTATCATTATTCTAAACTTGTCAATCTCAATTTGTCATTATTGGTATATTCGACACTTGACATTATTAGTACCTATTAAAGGTTGTCAATTTTATGTTCTAAACCCTCATTATTAGTACATACTAAACATATCTCCTTAGATATTTTAAACTTTATTGGTTTACATTAAAGTTATTATTACTAGGACCTTGTATCCTTATCATTATTAGTATATTCTAAACTTGGTTATAATAATATATTCCGAGTTTATCATTATTCTAAATTTGTCATATTAAAGTTATCATTAGTAGTGTCTTCTAAACATGTCATTATTGGTATATTCAAAACTAATTATTAGTACGTATTATAGTTATCCTTAATAGCAATTTTTACTATGCTATTGTTAGTATTATTAATTATATTATACTTTTATATTTATAATTATATTTATATTTTATAATTATATTATTAGCATTATTTCAAACGTGTTATTATTTCTACACATTAACGTTATCATTAATGTAACCTTCTAAACATGTCATTATTAAAATATTGTAAACCTGTGTTTAGTACACATTAGTTATTCGAAACCTGTGATTATAAAAGTTAATCATTTAAAAGTTATCTTCCATACATTCCATTATTAGTATATTCTAATTTTGTTATTATTAGGACTCATTAAAGTTAAAGTTAATATGTGCTAATGTGGTAATAATAACAAGTTTAGAATACACTAAAAATAGCATTTTTGTAATATAAGGTAAAGATAAGTTCAGAAGGTATCTTAATGACAACTTTTAGAAGTTAATGTTAATGATAACTTTAATGTGTACTAATATAAACCAAGTACTATTTACTAATAAGGGTAAGTTTAGAAGGTACTATAATTGATAACGTTAACTTGTACTAATAACGACAAGCTTAGAATATGCTAATAATTCCAAGTTTAGAAGGTACTATTAAGGATAACTTTAATGTCTATCAATATTAATGAGAAGTATAGAATATACTAATAATGACATGTTTGGAAAGCACTATTAAAGATAAAATCTATGTGAAATGATAATGAAAAAATTAGAATATGACAAGTTTACATGTTAATTAACAATTTAATTTATAATAAAATGGGAAATTTAGTAAAAAAAAAAACGTATAGCGTTTAGCAGGTACTATTAGTAAAATCTTTAATGTTATTGTGTACTAATAATTACTTTAATGAGTACTAATAGTGAAAAATTTACAAAATACTAGTAATGACATGTTTAGAATATACTTTTAATGATAACTTTAATATGCACTAATAGTAACAAGTTAAGAATATACTAAGAATAACATGTTCATTTTAACTTTAATGTGAGAAGTTTAAGATATATTAGTAATGGATATTGTCGATTGTACTATTAATGATATATACAATGTGTACTATAATCAAAATCATAGAAAATTATATCTATAATAACTTTAATATGTTTTAATAATGAAATTTTTAGAAGGTTCTATTAAATATCTTTAATGTGTACTAATATTGAATAATTTGATATGTACTAATAATGAACATTTTTAGAATATACTAACAATGACAACTATAGAATTTCATCATAATGTGTATTAATAGGGACAAATTTATAATATTTTAATTATGATAACTTTAATGTGTACTAGTAATAACAAGTTTAGAGTAAACTAATAATGACAATTTTAGATAGCTTTAATGCAATGAATACTAGTAATGACAATTTTGTAATATACAAATAATGTCAATTTTAGAATGTATTATTAATAATAGCTTTAATATGGCAAGTTTACAATATACTTATAATGCTTGGCACAGCTAATGATAACCTTTATGTGTACTAATAACAATGACTTTAATGTGTACTAAAAATAAAAATATATATATATAATAATGGCAAGTTTGTAATATACTAATAATGACTAGTTTAAAAGATATATTAACAATGCATTTAACTTTGACAAGTATAGACGGTATTATTAATAATAACTTTAATGTGTACTAATAATCAGAAGTTTACAATATACTAATAAAAAGAGGTTTAGAAGGAACAGGTATGTGTACTAATAATGGAAAGATTAGAATATACCAATAATTACAAGTTTAGAGGGTACTGCTCAAGATAACTTTAATTTGTACTAATAATAAACAAGTAAACTAATAAAGACAAGTTTAGAATGCACTTTAATAAATTCAATAAAAAGTTTAGAATATGGTAATGATAAGTTTAGAAGGTACTATTAAGATCTCTAATAGCGACAAGTTTAGAATATAGTAATAATGAGAAGTTTAGAAGGTACTATCATTGACAAGTTTAGAATGTACTTATAATGAAAAGTTTTGAAAATATTATCAATGATGACGTTAATGTTATAAATACAAATTAATGTTATAATAATACAAATTAATGTTATAAATACAAACAAATACAAAAACTACATAATACAAAAAATACAAAAAATATAAAGAATAACACAGAAAATTCAAAACAAATACAAATACAAATTTATAAGCTATTAAATCTTTAATGTTCTGAAAATGAAAAGTTTAGAATATACCAATAATAAGATTAGAATAAACTAATAATAACAATTTTAGAATGTACTTTTAACGATAACTTTAATATGTACTAGTAATGTACTATTAATAGTAACTTTAAAGTGATCTAATAATGACATATTTAGAGTATACTAATATTAAGTTTAGGATATACAAATAAAGGCCGGGTAGGTAATGATAACTTTAATGAGATGTTTAAGATATACTAAATATGATAAGTTTAGAAGGTACTAATATGATAACGTTAATATGAACTAATAATATACAAAGAAAAATTAGAAGGTACTATAAGTAGTAATAATGAAAAAAAAATAGAATATACTCATACTGACAATATTAGAAGGTATTTTTAAAGATAACATTAATGTGTACTAATAATAAGATTTTTAGAATATACTAATAATGAAGAGTGTGAAAATACAATTAGTATCTTTAATGTGTACTAATACTGACAAATATAGAATATACGTATAACGACAGGTTGAAAAGGAACTATTAATGATAACTTTAATGTGTACAAGTTTAGAATATATTTTAGTAGTGACAAGTTTTTAACGATAATGATAACTTTAATGTGTAATAATATTGACAAGTTTAGAATATACTAATAATTACAAGTTAAAAGGTAGTTAATGATTAGTGTAGAAGGTACTATATTGACTTTAATTTTCACTAATAATAAGTTAAGAACACACTAATAATGCCAGGTTTAGACAATACTAATAAAACAAGATTAGTAGGTACTAATAATGATATATTTAATGTGTACAAATAATGTCAAACTGGGAATATAGTAACAATGAAAAGATTAGAAGGTACTATTAATGATAAGTTTACTAATAATGACGAGTTTTGAATATACTAATAACGACATCTATTTTAAACTATAATAATAATGACAACTCATAAACTAACATTGCCAAGTTTAGAGTATACTAATAATTATAAGTTTAGAACATACTAATAATGACATGTTTAGAATATTCCAATGTAGACATATTTAGAATATACGTATAATGAGAAATTTGGAAAGTATTATTAATGATAACTTTAATGTGTACTAATAATGAAAAGTATAGAACATTCTAATGATAAGTTTAAAAGGTACTATTAATTATATCTTTGATGGGTACTGATAATGACAAGTTTAGAATATTCCGATAATGACAGGTTTAGAAGATATTATTAATGATAACTAATAATGACGAGTTTAGAATATAGTAATAATTAAACATTTAAAGGGTTAATGATAAGTTTCGAAGGTACTATTAATGACTTTAATTTTTTCTAATGACAAGTTTAGAACATACTAATAATGTCAAGTTTAGAATGTTTAGAATATACTAGTATAAACGATGATAATAATGACAAGGTTTAATGACAACTCTAACATATTGCCAAGTTTAGAACGTCCTAATAATGATAAATTTAATATGAAGTATTAATGACAAGTGTAGAACATACTAATGATGACAAGTTTAGAATATACCAATGAAGACATGTTAGGGTATACATGTTTAGAATATACTGAAGTTTAGAAAGTACTATTAATTATAACTTTAATGTGTACTAATAATGAAAATATAAAACATTCTAATGATGACAAGTTTAAAGGATACTATTAATGATATCTCTGATGTGTAAGTTTAGAACATTCTAATAATGACAGGTTTAGAAGATGCTACTAAAATAACTAATAATGACGAGTTTAGAATATATTAAGAATTACTAGAATGTACTAATAAATGACATGTTTAGAATATACAAATGATGACAAGTTTAGCAGGTAATATTTATGATAACTTCAATGTTTACTAATAATAACAAATTTAGAATATACTAATAATAAGAAGTGTGCGATTAATTATACATTTTATTTGCACAAATAATGACAAATTTAGAATGTGGTAATAATCGGTACTTTTAATAACTTTATTGTGTTGTAACAATGTCAAGATTAGAATAAACTTTAATGTATATTGATTCTCTCAGCAATATCTTTAACATGTACTATTAAAGAAACTTTAGAATATACTAAGAATTACAAGTTTAATGTGTCATAATGTCATATTTAAAAGGTACAATTAACTGAAACTTTAATGTGTACTAATGATGAAAATTTTAGTTTTTGAATAATGACTAACAATAACAGGTTTAGAATACACTAATAATGATTACTAATTAATGTTTGAATTATTCTAATAATGACAAATTGACAAGGAATTATCAATGATAACTTTAATATGTTCTAGTAATGACAAGTTTATACGATTAATGACACTTTTTAGGTACCACTAATAAAAACTTTAATGTGTACTAGTAATGACAAATTAAGATTATGGTATTAATGATAATTTCAACAACTTAAATATGTACTAAGAGTGACAACTTTAGAATTGGAAGCTACTATTAATGATAACATTAATGTGTACTAATTATATAAGTTTATGATATACTAATAATGACAAGTTTAGAAAGTAGTATTAATGGTAAGTTTAATATAATGATACATTAAGAATATACTTATAATGACAAGTATAGAACATACTAATAATGACAAGTTTACAAGATACTGTTAATGATAACTTTAATATGTACTAATAATGGCAATTGTAGAGGATGCAGATAATTACAATGATAACTATAATGTGTACTAATAATGACAAAGTTAGAATATGCGAATAAACTTTGGAAGGTGCTACAAATCATGTGTATTAATACTAACAAGTTTAAAATATAATGATAATAAGTTTAGAATAATGACAACTATATATGTTTAGAATATATTTAATAAGCACTAAGAATGAAAAGTTTAGTATATGCCAATGAAGACATGTTTAGAATATTCTAATGGTTAGATTATACGAATAAATAGTGCTGCAAGTGCTAACCTTAATTTGTACTAATAATGATCAGATTAAAGATACTATTAATGATAACTTTAATGTGTACTATAAATGAGAAGTTTAGAATAGAGAAGTAATGACAAGTTTAGAATGGTAATTTTAATGTGTTAAAAAAAAGTTAGGTAGATTCCTTTAATGATACATGTACTAATAAAAAAAAAGGTTTAAAATGTATTTTTATAAGGCAAGTTTACAATATACTATTAATGTCAAGTTAAGAAGGTAATATTGATAATAACGTTAATGTGTACTAATAATGACAAATTTAGAATACACTAATAATGATGTTTAGATAGTACTATTAATGTGTACTATTAATACCAAAGATATCATTTATAGTATCTTTTAAACCTGTCATTATTGGAGTATTCTAGACATGTCATTATCAGTATATTCTAAACTTATCATTATTAGTACACATTAAATATATCATTAATAGTATCTTTAAAATTGTCATTATTATTTATCATTTATAGTACTTTCTAAACTTCTCATTTCTAAACATGTCAATATTAGTATATTCTAAACATATCTTCATTGGTATACTCTAGACCTATCATTATTAGTATATCACATTAAATTTATCATTAATAGGAGGTTCTAAACTTATCATTACGAGTACATTTTTAACTTTGCAATATATGTACATTCTAAAGTTGTCTTTGTCATTATTAGCATATTCATAAATATTTAAGTTTACAATTAGCATCTTCTAAAGTTGTCATTATTAGTATATTCCAAACTTGTCACTATTAGTACATATTAAATTGATCATTATTCTAATCTTCTTTTTATCTGTATATTCTAAACGTGGCATTATTATCATTAGTACACATTAAAGTCATCAATAGTACCTTCTAAACTTATCATTAACAGTCCCCTCTAAAGATGTAATCATTAGTATATTCTAAACTTGTCAATATCAGTACACATTTAAAGTTTTTAACTATAAATAATAACTTGTCACTGTTACCATATTCTAAACTTTTATTATCAGTATGCTCTAAAATTAACAATACCTTCTGAACTTGTCATTATTAATACATTCTAAGCTTTCGATAACATGGATGTGTACTATTAATGATAATTTTAGAATATACTAATAATGAAGAATGTGAATATACAATTAATAATATCTTTATTGTGTGCTAATAATAACAAATATAGAATATACTAATAACGATAAGTTGAAAAAGAAGTTTAGAAGCTAATTAATGATGATTAATTTATACTAATAATGACACGTTTAGAATACCTAAACGTGTCATTATTAGTATAAATTAATCATCATTAATTAGCTTCTTAACTTCTTTTTCAACTTATCGTTATTAGTATATTCTATATTTGTTATTATTAGCACACAATAAAGATATTATTAATTGTATATTCACATTCTTCATTATTAGTATATTCTAAAATTATCATTAATAGTACATATCCATGTTATCTTTAGATACCTTCTAATATTGTTTTATTGTTAAATTCTAAACTTGTCTGTGTTGGTATAATCATTTTTTTTTTATTATTACTACAAATAGTACCTTATAAAGTTTCTTTATGTGTATAATTATAACTATGTTCTAAATTTTAAAGTTATCATTAATAGTACCTTCTAAACTTGACATTATTAGTACACATTATAGTTAACAGTTATAGTAACTTCTCAACTTGTATAATCTAAACTTGTCTTCATTAGTATATTATAAACTTTCATTATTAGTACACATTAAAGTTTTCTTTAACAGTGCCTTCTAAGTTTTTCATTATTACGTGTCATTACACATCTAAGTTATCATTAATAGGATCTTTTAAACTTATCATTATTGCTATATTTTAAACATGTCAATATTAGATTATTCTTAACTTGTTTCAGTATTAGTACATTCTAAAGTTATCACTAATAGTACTTTCTAAACTTGTCATTTTTACTAAACTTTAAGGTTATCATTAATAGTTCCTTTTAAAACTGTAGTTTTTAGTATATTCTAAGCATCTCGTTAAAATTGTCATTAATGATACCTACCCGGCCTTTATTTGTATATTCTAAACTTATTATTAGTATACTCTCAACATATCATTATTAGTTCACTTCAAAGTTACTGTTACTAGTACACATTAAAGTTATCATTAAAAGTACATTCTAAAGTTGTCATTATTAACTTATTCTAAACTTCTCATTATCAGTATATTCTAACGTTATCATTAATAATATCTTCCAAACTTTTCATTATTAGTGCATTATGAAATTGTTAATAATAAGCTTCTCAACTTGTCACACACAAAAGTTATTATCAATATTACCTTATATACTTGTTATTATTACCATATTCTAAACTTATTTATTTTTAGTATTTCTATCATTAGTATTTTACTATTCGTATATATTGAATTTATCATTTATCTTCTAAACTTGTCTTTATTAGTATATTGTAAACTTGCTTATTATTAGTACAAATTAAAGTTATCTTGAACAGTACCTTTTAAACTCATTATTGGTAAACATCTGATTATTAGTACACATTAAAGTTATGCAATACCTTCTAAACTTTCAAAGTTAAATGCATTATTAATGTATCTTTTAAACTTGTCATTATTAGTTTATTACAAACTTGCCATTTTTAGTATATTTAATTTTTTTCATAATTAGCACATATTAAAGTCATTATTGGTATATTCTAGTCTTTCCATTATTAGTACACATAAAAGTTGTCATCAACTGTATCTTGCATTATACGTATATTGTAAACTTGTCATTATTGGTGCACATTAAAGCTATTATTAGTAATACCTTCTAAACTTGACATCATTTGTATATTACAAACTTGCTAAAGATGACTTTAATGTGTAGAAATAATGACAAGTGTGGATTATACTAATAACGATAAGTTTAGAAGGTTCTATTAATGATAACTTTATTTTGTACTCAAAATGACAAGTTTAGCATATAAGTTTACAAGGTTTACAAGGCTTAATGATAAGTTTAAGGTGTACTAATAATCACAAGTTTAGAATATAATAATGATGATTTTAGAATATACTAATAATGATAAGTTTAGAATATACTAATAATAATAATAATAATAAGTTTAGAATATACTATTAATGAAAGTTGAATATCCGAACAATGACAAAATTATAATGACAATTTTAATGTGTACTAATATTCACAGGTTTACAATATTTTAATAATGACATGTTTAGAAGGTTACATTAATAATAACGTTAATATGTAGTAATAATGACACGTTTGAAATATATTATAATGCAAGGTTTAGAAAATACTAATAATAGCATAGCAGAAGTTGCTATTAAAAGTAACTATAATACGTACTAATAATCAGTTTTGAATATACTAACAATGACATGTTTAGACACTACTAATGATAACTTTAATATGTACTAATACTCAAAAGTTTAGAATATACTAATAATGACAAGTTTAGGATAATGATCAACTCGGAATATATCATTATTACCAAGTTTAGAATATACTAATAATGGTAAGGATACAATGATAACTTCAATGTTTAGAATACCAAACAAGATATGTTTAGTATTTATTAATAATGATTTTTCGAATTTACGAAAATGGCAACTTAAGAAAGTATTGTTAGTCATTAATGACAAGCTTTAATGGGTATTATAATGACAAGTGTTGAATATACCAATAATGACATATTTAGAATATGCTAATAATGTCAGGTTTAGAATATACATGTAATGACAAGTTTAGGATATACTAATTTAGAAGGTACTATTAATGAAAAATTTAGTATGTACCAATAATAACTAGCTATTAATCACAAGTTTAAAATAATGATGAACTTAGAAGATAATATCTATGATAACTTTAATGTGTAAAAGTTTAGAATATATTGATAATGGCAAGTTTAGAAATGACTAAAAATGACAATTTTAGAAGGTCTATGATAACTATGATTTGTAGTAATAATGACAAGTTTAGAATGTATTATAAATAAAAACTTTAATATCTTCTAATAATTAATGTTTGGTATATACTAATAATGGCACTATTAATGATAACTTTAATATGTACTAATAGTCACATGTTGTAAACATGTGACTATTAGTACATATCACAATCTAAGGTTTAGAAGGTGATGATGTTAATGTGTAGCAATAATGACACTATTGAATCATATTAATAAAGCAAAGTTTAGCAAATATTATTAAATGCATAATTAGAAGTTGCTATTAATGCTAACTATGATACGTACTAATAATGATTAGTTATGAAAAAAACTAACAATGTCATATTAAGAAGCCAGTAATAATGATAACTTTAACAATATTAGAACATATTAATAATGACAAGTTTTAAATAATTATAAAATTTGGAATATATTAGTATTGCTAAGTTTAGAATATACTAATAATGATAAGCTATAAGGTCCTAATAATGACAACTTTAATGTGTACTAATAAAGACAAGTTTAGAATACCAAAGAAGATATGTTTAGTATATACTAATACTGATATGTTTCGAATATAAGAACAATGACAACTTTGGAAAATATTGTTTGTGTACTAATAATTAGGGTTTAGAACATACAAATATTGACAAGATAATAATGACAATACTAATAATGAAAAATTTAATAATTTAGAATATGCTAATAATGTCAGGTTTAGAATATACTTGTAATGGCAAGTTTAGAATACACTGATAATTACAAAGTTAGAAGGTATTATTAATGATGAACTTAATGTGTACTAATAATAGCGAGTTTAGAATATACTAAGAATGACAAATTTAGAGTAATGACATGTTTAGAATATACTATTATTAGACGATAATATTCATGATAACTTCACTCTGTACATGTTTAGTATATATTAATCATGACAACTTTAGAAGGTACTATATATTATAACTTTAATTTGTACTAATAATGAAAAATTTAGAACATATCAATAATGACAAAGTAAAATGTACTATAAATGAAAACTTCCATGTCTTCTAATGATTAATGTTTGGGATATACAAGGTACTGTTAATGATCATTTTAATGTGCACTAATAACGACAAGCTTCAAATATGAATATTGACATCATTAGAAAATATTGATGATATCTTTAATGTGCACTAATAATGACATTTATTATATACTATTAATGATAACTTTAACGTGTACTAATAAAGAGAAGCTTTTAATGATAACTTAAATATGTATTAATGATAAGTGTAGAGGGTACTATTCATAAATTGAATGTGTTCTAAAATGACAAATTTAGAAAGATAATATTAATGATAACTTTAATGTGCAGTTATAAAGACAAGTTTATAAGGTACTATTAATGTGTACTAACAATAACAAGTTTAAAATACAGTAATAATGATAGGTTCAGAAAGTACTATTAATTTAATGTAATCCAATAATGACAATTTTAGAAAACACCAATAATGAGTTTAAATTATACTAAAAATTAGATATTTAGAAGATACTATTAATGATAACTTATATGGCAAATGGCAAATGATGACAAGTTTAGAATATACTAATATAAAGTTAAGAAACTACTATTAATAATAACTTCAAGGTGTACTAATACTGTCAATATTTTAATATACTAATAATCACAAGTTTGAAAGGTACAGTAAAAATGAATTAATGTGTACTAATGTTGAAAAGTTTAGAATATATAAAAAATGTCATGTTTAGAAGAAAACTTTAGAAGATAATATATACTGATAAAGACAAGTTTAATATAATAATAATGACGATTTTAGAAGGTGCTAATATGTGCTAATGTGGTAATAATGACAAGTTTAGAACACACTAAAAATAGCATTTGTGTAATATACAAGTAAAGTAAGGTTTTGTAATATACAAGTTCAGAAGGTACCTTAATGACAACTTTTAGAAGGTACTATTAATGATAATCTTAATGTGAAATGATGACAAAAAGTTTAGAATATGACAAGTTTACATGTTAATGAAAATTTTAATTTATGATAAAATTGGAAAGTTTAGAAAAAAAGTATAGTGTTTAGCAGGTCCTATTGGTAAAATATCTAATGTGTACTAATAATTACTTTAATGAATACTAATAATGAAAAAATACAAGTTTAGAATATACTTTTATTGATAACTTTAATATGCACTAATAGTAACAAGTTTAGAATATACTCAATCGGAACTATTGATGATAACTTTAATATGAGAAGTTTAGAATATACTAATAATGAATATTGTCGATAATAATATTAATGATAAATATAATGTGTACTAATAATTAAGATTTTACAAAATGATATTTATAATAACTTTAACATGTTTTGATAATGAAAATTTTAGAAGGTTCTATTAAATAGCTTTGATATGTACAAATATTGAATAATTTAGAATATGACAGCTAAAAACATACAAATAATGAGAAGTTTAGAAGGTATTCATTATAGATTTAATTTGTACTAATAATGACTAATATAGAATATCCTAATAATGTGTATTAATAAGGACAGATTTATAATATTCTAATTATGACAGGTTTAGAAGGTATTGTTAATGATAACTTTAATGTGTACTTGTAATAACAAGTTTAGAATATACTAATAATAACAAGTATAGAATGTAGTATTGCATGGTAAATTTAATGTGCACTAATAAAAAATTAGAATATGTTAATAATGGCAAGATATACAAATGATGTCAACTTTAGAAGGTATTATTCCGATGTGTACTAATAATGACAAGTTTAAAATATACGTATAATGCAAGATACATTTGATGACAACTTTTATGTGTACTAATAATGGTAAGACATGCCAATAATGACTTTAACATGTACTGATCATGAAAAAAATATATTAAAAATGGCCAGTTTGTAATATCCTAATAATGACAAGTTTAAAAGGTACATTAGTACATTAGTACATTAGTACATTAGGTACATTAGTTTAGAAGGTATTGTTAATATATCAATAAGGACAAATTTATAATATTCTAATTATGACAAGTTTAAAAGGTATTGTTAATGATAACTTTAATGTGTACTAGTAATAACAAGTTTAGAATATACTAATAATGACAAGTTTAGAAGGTAGTATTGCATGATGAATTTAATGTGCACAAATGACAAATTTAGAATATACTAATAGTGGCAAGTTTGTAATATACAAATGATGTCAAGTTTAGAAGGTATTATTAATAATAGCTCTAATGTGCACCAATAATGACAAGTTTACAATATACGTATAATGCAAGATACAGTTGATGACAACTTTTATGTGTACTAATAATGGAAAGACTAGAATATACCAATAATGACTTTAATATGTGCTAATTATGAAAAAAATTAAATATACTAAAAATGGCAAGTTTGTAATAAACTAATAATGACAAGTTTAAAAGATACATTAATAATGCATTTAACTTTGAAAGTTTAGAAGGTATTGCATAACTTTAATGTGTACTAATAATCAGATGTTTACCAATAATAAGAGGGTTAGAAGGTATATGTATGTAAGATTAAAATATACCAATAATTAAAAGTTTAAAAGGTACTGTTCAAGATAACTTTAATTTGTACTAATAATAAGCAAGTTTACAATATACTAATAAAGACAAGTTTAGAAGATAAATGATAAATTCAATATATACGAATAGTAAAATACTAATGATAGAAATACTAATAATAAAAAGTTTAGAATATGGTAATAATAACAAGTATACTATTATAATATACTATTTTACTTGTTAGTGTGTGACAAGTTTAGAATATAGTAATAATGAGAAGCTTAGAAGGTAGTATTATTAACAATTTCATAATGCACTAATAATGGAAAGTTTGGAAGATATTATTAATGATAACGTTAATGTGTACTAATAAATACAAATTTGGAATCTAATAATAATAACTTTAATGTGTTATCAAAATGAAAAGTTTAGAATATACTGATAATGAGAAGTTGATAATGACAATTTTAGAATGTACTTTTAATGATAACTTTAATGTGTACTAGTAATAGTAACCTTAAAGTGAACTAATAATGATATATTTAGAGTATACTAATAATAAGTTTAGAATATACAAATAAAGGTCGGGTAGGTACCATTAATGACAATTTTAATGAGATGCTTAGAATATACTAAAAATGACAGTCCTAAAAGGAACTATTAATAACCTTAAAGTTGAGTAAAAATGAAAAGTTTTGAATATACTAATAATGGCAAGTTTAGAAAGTACTATTAGTGAGAGCTTTAGAATGTACTAATACTGAAACAAGTTTAGAATAATCTAATATTAACATGTTTAAAATATAGCAATAATGATAAGTTTAAAAGATCTTATTAATGATAACTTAAATGTGTAATGAATATTGTAAGCATGTCTTCATTGGCATGTTCTAAACTTTTCATTCTTAGTGCTTATTAAATATATTCTAAACATGGCAATATTAGTGTATTCTAAAGTTGTCATTATTCTAAGATTGTCACTATCATTATATTCTAAACTCGTTAGTATTAATGCACCTTCCAAAGTTGCCATTATTAGTGCATATTAAAGTTATCATTAACAGTATCTTGTAAACTTGTCATTATTAGTATGTTCTAAATTTGTCATTATAAGTTCTTAACGTATCATTATTACTATACATTAAACTTACCATTAATACTACTTTCTAAACTTGTGATTATTAGTATTTTATAAACTTACCCATAATAGTATATTCTCAACTTTCATAATATTTTCTAATATTTGTTATTATCAGTATCCTATACAATTGCCATTATTAGTGCATACTAAAGTTATCATGAACAGTAACTTCTAAACTTGTCCTTATTAGTATATTCTAAACATGTGATTATGAGTACATACTAGAGTTATCATTAATAGTGCTGATTATCCAAGCTTGTCACTATTGGTACATTTTAAAGTTATCATTAATAGAATATTCTAAAATTTCATTATTAGTATATTCTAAACTTGTTATTAATAGTACACATTAAAGTTATCATTAATAGTATCTTTAATCTGATCATTATTGGTAGGTTCTATAATTATCATTATTATTATTAGTTATCATTAACAGTATCTTGTAAACTTGTCATTATTAGTATGCTCTATACCTGTCATTATATGTATATTCTTAACGTATCATTATCACTATACATTAAACTTACCATTAATACTACTTTCTAATCTTGTCATTATTAGTACTTTAGAATGTACTAATACTGAATCAAGTTTAGAATAATCTAATATTGACAGGTTTAAAATATAGCAACAATGACAAGTTTAAAGATCCTATTAATGATAACTTAAATGTGTAATGACACGTAATAATGAGAAGTTTAGAAGGCACTGTTAATGAAAACTTTAATGTGTACTAATAATGAAAGTTTATAATATACTAATTAAGACAAGTTTAGATTAAACTAATAATTACAAGTTGAGAAGTTATAACTATATTGTGTACTAATAATGACAAGTTTAGAAGGTACTATTAATGATAACTTTAAAATTTAGAATATAGTTATAATGGTAAGTTTATAAGGTACTATTTGTAGTAATAATAAAAAAATAGATTATACTAACACAGACAAGTTTAGAATTTAACAATAAAAACAATATTAGAAGGTATCTAAAGATAACATGGATGTGTACTAATAATGATAATTTTAGAATATACTAATAATGAAGAATGTGAATATACAATTAATAATATCTTTATTGTGTGCTAATAATAACAAATGTAGAATATACCTATAACGACAAGTTGAAAAAGAAGTTTAGAAGCCACTGTTAATGATGATTAATTTGTACTAATAATGACACGTTTAGAATACACTAATAATGAAAGCTTAGAATGTATTAATAATGACAAGTTTAGAAGGTATTGTTAATTTTAGAGCATACTAATAGTAATAGTTGAGAATATGGTAACAGTGACAAGTTATCATTTATAGTACGTTAAATAATTTAATGTGTACTAATATTGACAAGTTTAGAATATACTAATAATTACATCTATAGAGGGACTGTTAATGATAAGCTTTAATGTGTACCAATGATAATAATGCCACGTTTAGAATATACAAATAAAAAGAAGATTAGAATAATGATCAATTTAATATGTACTAATAGTGACAAGTCTGGAATATACTAATAATGACAACCTTAGAAGATGCTATTATATATTAAATAATGTTTATGAATATGCTAATAATGACAAAGACAACTTTAGAATGTACATATATTGCAAAGTTAAAAATGTACTCGTAATGATAAGTTTAGAACCTCCTATTAATGATAAATTTAATGTGATATACTAATAATGATAAGTCTAGAGTATACCAATGAAGATGTGTTTAGAATATACTAATATTGAGAAGTTTAGAAAGTACTTCTTACTTACCTACTTCAGCTCCCAGTATCATGGAAGGCCCATTCCTCCCTCAGAGTTTCGATGTTGGGCAAGTCATGTCTGCTGAGGGCTTCTTCAACATTTTCTTTTCATCTCTTTCTCGGTCTTCCTCTTGGCCTTCTTCCATCCGGCTTCCACTCCCAGCATCCCCTTGCAATTCTTTCTTCATCCATTCTTTCTAAATGTCCTAACCATCTTAACTGGGCAGCATCTATTTTGCTTAGCATGGAACAGACGCCAATGCTTTTCCTTATGTCTTCATTTTTTAATTTATCTCTCCTCGTCTTTCCAACTATGGCTATTAATGGTCTCATTTCTGCTGCCTGAATCCTGCTTACGTCTACTTTTGTCATTACCCAACTTTCTGAGCCATATGTTAGGGTAGGAGACAAGACAGTATTGAAAATAATTCTTTTCACTTCTAAAGGTACATGTTTTTCTTTTATTATTGGCCAGAGAGCACTAAATTGATTTATTCTTTCTGAAATGTCTCTCTTATTTCCACCCTCCATAGTGACTACACTTCCAAGATAGCATATATAGAAACTGTAATAGAGGATTTTAAAGAAGGTAAAGAAGAAAATGATAAGAACAGAATAATGGCTTATGCAGATGATATAGCTGAATGGAGCATAGATAGGGAAGAGATCGAAGAAGACAAAAAGGTGGAATGAGTGCTTTATAAGGAAAGGCATGAAAATGAATGTAGAAAAGACAGAGATACTGACCGTTAGCAGAAGAGAGGAACACGAGTTTAGCATCACCATAGGAAATAAGATGGTAAAAAATACAAACATCTTAGAAAGTACTATAAATAATAAATAATAATGACAAGTTTAAAGATACTATTAATGATATATTTAATGTGTACTAATAATGATAAGTTTAGAATATACTAATAATGACAAGTCTAGAATACTCCAATAATGACAGGTTTAGAAGATACTATTAATGACATCTTTGGTATTAATAGTACACATTAATATCTAAACATCATTATTAGTATATTCTAAATTTGTCATTGTTAGTACACATTAACGTTATTATCAATATTATCTTCTTAACTTGACATTATTAGTATATTGTAAACTTGCCTTATAAAAAATACCCTTTAAACTTTTTTTTAGTACATGTATCATTAAAGGCATCTTCCTAACTTTTTTTTATTTGAACACATTAGAAAACATTAAAATTACCATTCTAAACTTGTCATTACGTCTATATTCTAAACTTCTCATTAATAGTACCCATTAAAGTTATCATTAATAGTATCTTTAATCTGATCATTCTTAGTAAATTAAGGTTATCACTTATAGCACTTACTATTCGTATAATCTAACCATTAGAATATTCTAAACATGTCTTCATTGGCATATTCTAAATTTTTCATTCTTAGTGCTTATTAAATATATTCTAAACATGGCAATATTAGTGTATTCTAAAGTTGTCATTATTCTAAACTTGTCATTATCATTATATTCTAAACTTGTTAGTATTAATACACATGATTTGTAGCACCTTCCAAAGTTGTCATTATTCGTATATTCTAACTTTGTCATTATTAGTACACATTATAGTTATCATTGATATTACCTTGTAATATTTGTAATTATCAGTATCCTCTACAATTGCCATTATTAGTACATATTAAAGTTATCATTAACAGTATCTTGTAAACTTGTCATTATTAGTATGTTCTAAACTTGTCATTATAAGCTCTTAACGTATCATTAAACTTATCATTTATACTACTTTCTAAACTTGTCATTATTAGTATTCTATAAACTTACCCCCAACTTTCATAATATTTTCTAATATTTGTTATAAGTATTCTCTATAATTGCTATTATTAGAGCATACTAAAGATATCATTAACAGTATCTTCTAAATTTGTCCTTATTAGTATATTCTAAACATGTGATTATGAGTACTGATTATCTAAGCTTGTCACTATCATTAATAGAATATTCTAAAATTTCATTATTAGTATATTCTAAACTTGTCATTAATAGTACACATTAAAGTTATCATTAATAGTATCTTTAATCTGATCATTATTAGTAGGTTCTATAACGATCATTTTATTATTAGCTATCATTAACAGTATCTTGTAAACTTGTCATTATTAGTATGTTCTATACTTGTCATTATAAGTATATTCTTAATGTATACTACTTTCTAAACTTGTCATTATTAGTATATTATAAACTACTTTCTAAACTTGTCATTATTAGTACATTATAAACTTACCCATAATAGTGTATTCTCAACTTTCATAATTAGTACACATTAACAGTAGCTTCCAAACTTTTATAACCTTGTATATTCTAAAGTTGTCACTCATAGTACATGTTTAAGTTATTATTAGAAGAATCTTCTGAAATTGTCCTTATTGGAATATCCTAAAATTGTCATTAAAAGCACTCGTTGAAATTATCATTAATACCATAATCTTAATTTGTCATTATTAGTACACATTAAAGTTTTTAAAAAGTGTCATTAATCGTATATTCTAAATTTGTCATTACTAGAACATATTAAAGTTATCATTGATAATTCCTTGACAACTTGTCATTATTAGAATATCCTAAAATTGTCATTAAAAGCACTCGTTGAAATTATCATTAATACCATAATCTTAATTTGTCATTATTAGTACACATTAAAGTTTTTAAAAAGTGTCATTAATCGTATATTCTAAATTTGTCATTACTAGAACATATTAAAGTTATCATTGATAATTCCTTGACAACTTGTCATTATTAGAATAATTCAAACATTAATTAGTAATGATTATTAGTGTATTGTTATTGTTATTGTTAGTCATTATTCAAAAACTAAAATTTTCATCATTAGTACACATTAAAGTTTCAGTTAATTGTACCTTTTAAACATGACATTATGACACATTAAACTTGTAATTCTTAGTATATTCTAAAGTTTCTTTAATAGTACATGTTAAAGATATTGCTAAGAGAATCAATATACATTTAAGTTATTATTACTATTATATTCTAATCATGACATTATTAGAACACAATAAAGTTATTAAAAGTACCGATTATTACCACATTCTAAATTTGTCATTATTTGTGCAAATAAAATGTGTAATTAATCGCACACTTCTTATTATTAGTATATTCTAAATTTGTTATTATTAGTAAACATTGAAGTTATCATAAATATTATCTTCTAGACTTGTCATCATTAATAAACATGTCATTATTAGTACATTCTAATAATTCTTAGTATGTTCTAAACTCGTCATTATTAGTTATTTTAGTAGCATCTTCATTATTAGAATGTTCTAAACTTGTCATTATAAGTACACATCAAATATATCATTAATAGTATCCTTTAAACTTGTCATCATAAGAATGTTTTATACTTTTCATTATTAGTAAACATTAAAGTTATAATTAATGGTACTTTCTAAACTTAAGCATATTCTAAACATGGATATCCTAACATGTCTTCATTGGTATATTCTAAACTTGTCATCATTAGTATGTTCTAAACTTGTCATTAATACTTCATATTAAATTTATCATTATTAGGACGTTCTAAACTTATCATTATTAGTATATTCTAAATTTGGCAATATTAGTATATGTTAGAGTTGTCATTAAACCTTGTCATTATTATTATCGTTTAAACTAGTATATTCTAAACATTCGAAACTTGACATTTTTAGTATGCTCTAAACTTATCATTAGTAAAAATTAAAGTCGAAACCTGTCATTATCGGAATATTCTAAACTTGTCATTATCAGTACCCATCAAGGATATCATTAATAGTACCTTTTAAAGTTTAGAATATATAAGAATGGCATGTTTAGAAAAAACTTTAGAAGATAAGTTTAGAATATACTGATAAAGACATGTTTAATACAATAATAATGACGATTTTAGAAGGTGCTAATATGTGCTAATGTGATAATAATGACAAGGTTAGAATACACTAATACAAATAAAGTAAGTTTTTGTAATATACAAGTTCAGAAAAATATAGAACATTCTAAATGAAAACTTTTAGAAGGAAGTATTAATGATAACTTTAATGTGAAATGACGATGACAGTTTAGAATATGACAAGTTTACATGTTAATGAAAATTTTATTTTATGATAAAAATGGGAAGTTTAGAAAAATATAGTGTTTAGCAGGTCCTATTGGTCAAATCTCTATTGTGTACTAATAATTACTTTAATGAAACTAATAATGAAAAAAATACAAGTTTAGAATATACTTTTAATGATAACTTTAATATGCACTAATAGTAACAGCTAAAAACACAAATAATTAGAAATTTAGAAGGTATTCATTATAGATTTAATTTGTACTAATAATGACAACTATAGAATATCCTAATAGGGACAGATTTATAATATTCTAATTATGACAAGTTTAGAAGGTATTGTTAATGATAACTTTAATGTGTACTAGTAATAACAATATACTAATAATGACAAGTTTAGAAGGTAGTATAGCATGATAAATTTAATGTGAACTAATAATGAAAATTTAGAATATGTTAATAATGGCGTTGTATATACAAATGATGTCAAGTTTAGAAGGTATTATTACTAATAGCTCTAATGTGTACTGATAATGACAAGTTTACAATATACGTATAATGCAAGATACATTTGATGACAACTTTTATGTGTAAGACTAGAATGACTTTAACATGTACTTATCATGAAAAAATAAAATATACTAAAATGGCAAGTTTGTAATATCCTAATAATGACAAGTTTAAAAGGTACATTAATTTTGACAAGTTAAGAAGGTACTGTTAATATATCAATAAGGACAAATTTATAATATTCTAATTATGACAAGTTTAGAAGGTATTGTTAATGATAACTTGAATGTGTACTAGTAATAACAAGTTTAGAATATACTAATAATGACAAGTTTAGAAGGTAGCATTGCATGATAAATTTAATGTGCACTAATAATGACAAATTTAGAATATGCTAATAATGGCAAGTTTGTAATATACAAATGATGTCAAGTTTCGAAGGTATTATTACTAATTGCTTTAATGTGTACTAATAATGACAAGTTTACAATATACGTATAATGCAAGATACAGTTGATGACAACTTTTATGTGTACTAATAATGGAAAGACTAGAATATACCAATAATGACTTTAATATGTGCTAATCATTAAAAAATATATATACTAAAAATGGCAAGTTTGTAATAACCTAATAATGACAAGTTTAAAATGTACATTAATAATGCATTTAACTTTGACAAGTATTATATAACTTTAATGTGTACTAATAATCACAAGTTTACAATATACCAATAATGAGAGGGTTAGAAGGTACAGGTATGTATACTAATAATGGAAAAATTAGAATATACCAATAATTAAAAGTTTAAAAGGTACTGTTCAAGATAACTTTAATTTGTACTAATAATAAGCAAGTTTACAATATACTAATAAAGACAAGTTTAGAAGATAAATGATAAATTCAATATATACGAATAGTAAAATACTAATGATAGAAATACTAATAATAAAAAGTTTAGAATATGGTAATAATAACAAGTATATAAGGTAATATTGATGATAACTTTTGTGTGTGACAAGTTTAGAATAATGAGAAGCTTATTATTAACAATTTCATAATGCACTAATAATGAAAAGTTTGGAAGATATTATTAATGATAACGTTAGAATATACTGATAATGAGAAGTTTAGAATAAGTTAATAATGACAACTTTAGAATGTACTTTTAATGATAACTTTAATGTGTACTAGTAACAGTAACCTTAAAGTGAACTAATAATGATATGTTGAGAGTATACTAATAATAAGTTTAGAATATACAAATAAAGGCCGGGTAGGTATCATTAATGACAATTTTAACGAGATGCTTAGAATATACTAAAAACTACAGTTTTAAAAGGAACTATTAATGATAACCTTAAAGTTTAGTAAAAATGACAAGTTTTGAATATACTAATATTGTCTTTGACATTATTAGCATATTCATAAACATTGAAGTTGACAATTAATAGCACCTTCTAAAGTTGTCATTGTATATTCCAAACTTGTCATTATTAGTACATATCAAATAGATCAATATTCTAATCTTCTTTTTATTTGTATATTCTAAACATGGCATTATTATCATTAGTACACATTAAAGTCATTAATACTACCTTTTAAACATATCATTAACTATATTCTAAACTTTCATTATTAGTATGCTCTAAAATTAACAATACCTTCTAAACTTGTCATTATTAATACATTTTAAGCTTTCATTATTAGTACAAATTAATCATCATTAATAGTAGCTTCTAAACTTCATTTTCAACTTGTCGTTATTGGTATATTCTATATTTGTTATTATTAGCACACAATAAAGATATTATTAATTGTATATTCACATTCTTCATTATTAGTATATTCTAAAATTATCATTATTAGTACACATCCATGTAATATTGTTTTTATTGTTAAATTCCAAACTTGTCTGTGTTAGTATAATCTATTTTTTATTATTACTACAAATAGTACCTTATAAACTTTCTTTGTGTATATTTTTAAGTTGTCATTAATAGTACCTTCTAAACTTACCATTATAACTATATTCTAAATTTTAAAGTTATCATTAATAGTAACTTCTAAACTTGTCATTATTAGTACACATTATAGTTAAAAGTTATAGTAACTTCTCAACTTATCATTAGTATAATCTAAACTTGTCTTAATTAGTATATTATAAACTTTCATTATTAGTACACATTAAAGTTTTCATTAACAGTTCCTTCTAAGTTTCTCATTATTACGTGTCATTACACATTTAAGTTATCATTAATAGGATCTTTTAAACTTATCAGTATTGCTATATTTTAAACATTTCAATATTAGATTATTCTAAACTTGTTTCAGTATTAGTACATTCTAAAGTTATCACTAATAGTACTCTCTAAACTTGTCATTATTAGTATATTCAAAACTTGTCATTTTTACTAAACTTTAAGGTTATCATTAATAGTTCCTTTTAAAACTGTCATTTTTAGTATATTCTAAGCATCTCATTAAAATTGTCATTAATGGTACCTACCCGGCCTTTATTTGTATATTCTAAACTTATTATTAGTATACTCTAAATATATCATTACTAGTACACATTAAACTTAAAAGTACATTCTAAAATTGTCTTTATTAACTTATTCTAAACTTCTCATTATCAGTATATTCTAACGTTATCATTAGTGCATTATGAAATTGTCAATAATTTCTCATTATTACTATATTCTAAACTTGTCACACACTAAATAGATCATCAATATTACCTTCTATACTTGTTATTATTACCATATTTAAACTTTTTATTATTAGTATTTTTATCATTAGTAGTTTACTATTCGTATATATTGAATTTATCATTTATCTTCTAAAATTGTCTTTATTATATTTAAAACTGTCATATCATTAAAATTGTCATTAATGGTACCTACCCGGCCTTTATTTGTATAATCTAAACTTATCATTAGTATACTCTAAATATATCATTATTAGTTCACTTTAAGGTTACTATTACTAGTACACATTAAACTTAAATTAAAAGTTTATTCTAAAATTGTCATTATTAACTTATTCTAAACTTCTCATTATCAGTATATTCTAACGTTATCATTGATAATATCTTCCAAACTTTTCATTATTAGTGCATTATGAAATTGTCAATAATACTACCTTCTAAGCTTCTCATTATTACTATATTCTAAACTTGTCACACACTAAATTTATTATTAGTACAAATTAAAGTTATTTTGAACAGAACATTTTAAACTTTTAATCATTGGTATATTCGAATCTTTCCATTATTAGTATACATACCTGTACCTTCTAACCCTCTCGTTATTGGTATATTGTAAACTTCTGATTATTAGTACTCATTAAAGTTATATAATACTTGTCAAAGTTAAATGCATTATTAATGTACCTTTTAAACTTGTCATTATTAAGTTATTACAAACTTGCCATTTTAGTATATTTATAATGATTAGCATATATTAAAGTCATTATTGGTATATTCTAGTCTTTCCATTATTAGTACACATAAAAGTTATCATCAACTGTATCTTGCATTATACGTGCACATTGGTGCTATTATTGAGAACAATATTTATCAATGGTGAATTTTAATATAATACAATGAACGTATAGTTAAGCAGACACAAGGTTAATGGGTTTTGACAGAGTCAACCTCCGGAATACAACAATGGCAATCAGTGCCGACAATAACACTTCTAAAATTGACATAATTTGTATATTACAAACTCGCCATTATTAGCATATTCTAAATTTGTCATTATTAGTGCACATTAAATTTATCATGCAATGCTACCTTCTATACTTGTCATTACTAGTATATTCTAAACTTGTTATTACTAGTACACATTAAAGTTATCATTAACAATACCTTCTAAACTTGTCATAATTAGAATATTATAAATCTGTCCCTATTAGGATATTCTATAGTTGTCATTATTAGTATAATGAATACCCTCTAAACTTCTAAATTTGTCCTTATTGATATACTAATAATACCTTCTAAACTTGCCCAAATTAACTTGTTATTATTAGGATATTACAAACTTGCCATTTTAGTATATTTTATTTTTTCATGATTAGTACATGTTAAAGTCATTATTGGCATATTCATCAAATGTATCTTGCATTATACGTATATTGTAAACTTGTCATTATCAGTACACATTAGAGCTATTAGTAATAATACCTTCTAAACTTGACATCATTTGTACATTACAACCTTGCCATTATTAACATATTCTAAATTATTAGTTCACATTAAATTTATTATGCAATACTACCTTCTAAACTTGTCGTTATTAGTATATTTTAAACTTGTTATTACTAGTACATATTAAAGTTATCATTAACAATACCTTCTAAACTTGTCATAATTAGAATATTATAAATCTGTCCCTATTAGGATATTCTATAGTTGTCATTATTAGTACAAATTAAATTTATAATGAATACCTTCTAAACTTCTAATTATTATTTGTGTTTTTAGCTGTCATATTCTAAATTATTCAATATTTGTACATATCAAAGCTATTTAATAGAACCTTCTAAAATTGTCATTATCAAAACATGTTAAAGTTATTATAAATATTTTGTAAAATCTTAATTATTAGTACACATTATATTAATCTTTAATAGTACTATCGACAATATTCATTATTAGTATATTCTAAACTTCTCATATTAAAGATATCATCAATAGTTCCGATTCAGCATGTTATTTATAGTATATTCTAAACTTGTTACTATTAGTGCATATTAAAGTTATCATTAAAAGTATATTCTAAACTTGTATTTTTTCATTATTAGTATTCATTAAAGTAATTATTAGTACACATTAGAGATTTGACCAATATTAAAGTTATCATTAAAAGTATATTCTAAACTTGTATTTTTTCATTATTAGTATTCATTAAAGTAATTATTAGTACACATTAGAGATTTGACCAATAGGACCTGCTAAACACTATACTTTTTTTTTCTAAACTTCCCATTTTTATCATAAATTAAATTTTTCATTAACATGTAAACTTGTCATACTCTAAACTTTTCATCGTCATTTCACAATAAAGTTATCATTAATAGTGCCTTCTAAAACCTATCATTAAGGTACCTTCTGAACTTGTATATTACAAAAACTTACTTTATTTGTATATTACAAAAATGCTATTTTTAGTGTTTTCTAAACTTTTCATTATTATCACATTAGCACATATTAGCACCTTCTAAAATCGTCATTATTATTATATTAAACTTGTCTTTATCAGTATATTCTAAACTTATCTTCTAAAGTTTTTTTCTAAACATGCCATTTTTATATATTCCTTTTCAACATTAGTACACATTAATTCATTTTTACTGTACCTTTCAAACTTGTGATTATATTATATATGTATATTAAAATCTTGACAGTATTAGTACCTTGAAGTTATCATTAATAGTAGTTTCTTAACTTGTTATCATTTGTCATCATTTGCCATTTGCCATATAAGTTATCATTAATAGTATCTTCTAAATATCTAATTTTTAGTATAATTTAAACTTCTCATTATTGGTGTTTTCTAAATTTGTCATTATTGGATTACATTAAATTAATAGTACTACTAGTAATAGTATTACTAACGACAAGTTTATAAGGTACTATTAATGATAACTTTAGTGTGTACTTATAACGAGAATTTTAGTATATACCAATGATAACTTTAATATGGGTTGATAAAGACAAGTTTCGAACATACTAATTATAACAAGTTTTGATGGTTCTTTTGATAATAATAGTTTAGAATATACTAATAATGTGTTTAGAATATACTAACGATAATAAGTTTAGAATATAATGTTAATAATGACAAGTTTAGAATATACTAATAATAATAAGTTTATAATACACTATACTAATAACGACAGTTTCAGAATATACTAAAATAAGTTTACAAGGTACTGCTAAGGATAATTTTTATATTTACTAATAATGATATACTAATGACAAGTTTACAAGGTAAATTTCAATGACAAGTTTAGAATATACTAATAATGAAAAGTTTAGAAGGCACTATTAATGATAACTTTAATGTGGACTAATACTCACAAGTCTAGAATAGTGTAACAATCGCAAGTTTAGAAGGTTAAAATTATAACGTTAATGACATGCTTGAAATATATTAATAATGCAAAGTTTAGAAAATACTAAGAATAGCAAAATTAGAAGTTGCAATTAATGATTACTGTAATGTGTACTAATAATGATAAGTTTTGAATATACTAACAATAATATGTATACTAATACTCACAAGTTTAGAATATACAAATAAGGACAAGTTTAGAAAAATGACAGCTTTGGAGGATACAGATAGTAATAAGTTTAGTTCCTAATAATGATAACTTTAATGCGTACTAATAATGACAAGTTTAGAACATACCAAAGAAGATATGTTTAGAATATACAAATAATGACAAGTTTAGAAAAGTGTTGTTGATGATAAATTTAAGGTGTACTAATAATGGCAAGTTTAGAACATACAAATAATGACAAGCTTAACTCTAATGTGTATTAATAATGACAAATGTGTAATAAGTTTAGAATATACAAATAAGGACAAGTTTAGAAAAATGACAGCTTTGGAGGATACTGATAGTAATAAGTTTAGTTCCTAATAATGATAACTTTAATGCGTACTAATAATGACAAGTTTAGAACATACCAAAGAAGATATGTTTAGAATATACAAATAATGACAAGTTTAGAAAAGTGTTGTTGATGATAAATTTAAGGTGTACTAATAATGGCAAGTTTAGAACATACAAATAATGACAAGCTTAACTCTAATGTGTATTAATAATGACAAATGTGTAATAAGTTTAGAATATACAAATAAGGACAAGTTTAGAAAAATGACAGCTTTGGAGGATACTGATAGTAATAAGTTTAGTTCCTAATAATGATAACTTTAATGCGTACTAATAATGACAAGTTTAGAACATACCAAAGAAGATATGTTTAGAATATACAAATAATGACAAGTTTAGAAAAGTGTTGTTGATGATAAATTTAAGGTGTACTAATAATGGCAAGTTTAGAACATACAAATAATGACAAGCTTAACTCTAATGTGTATTAATAATGACAAATGTAGAATATACTAATAATATCATGTTTAGAATATACTAATAATGACAAGATTAGTATATGCTAATAATTTAAGGTTTTTGATATACGCGTAATAGCAAGTTCATTAAATAGAAAGTTAATACAATAATAAATAGAAAGTTATTAAATAACAAGTTAATACACTAACAATGACAAGTTTAGAAGGTACTATAAATTGGTTTTTAGTGTGTACTATAAATTACGAGCTTAGAATATACTAAAAAATTTAAGTCTAAAATAATGATATGTTTAGATAATGACATATATAGATATAAAGACATTTACAAGTTTAGATTAAGGACATATAAAAGGTAACTTTAATTTTGGCTAATAATGAATAGTTTAAGATATTAATAACAACTTTAATGTGTGCTTATAATGATATGTTTAGAATATACTAATGATGACAAGTTTAGTAGGAAATATTTATGATAACTTTAATAAAATGAATATACGAACGAATATTTTAATAATGGAAAGTTTATACAAGTTTAGAATGTAGTAGTAATAATAAATCTAATGTGTTCTAAAAATGACAAGCTTAGAAAATACTAATACATAGGTTCAGAAGGCACTGTTAATGAGTGCTAATAATGAGAATTTTAGAATATACCAATAATGATAAGTTTAGAAGGTACTAATAACAAAAACTTTAATTTGTATTATTAATGAAATGTTTATAATATAATAATAATGTCAACTTTTTAATAATGAAAGTTTCTTGTCTACTAATTATGATAACAAATGTCGTAGCACATTTGTAAAATAATACTGATGACCCACTTTCGGAGAAGAATAAGCGAAGATATAGAGATCTGTATATTTTGATCACTTACTGTGATCCTCTTCGGCAGATATGAGTTACAAAGTACAGAACAATGTGTATTTATAGTAAAGCAGTGAGGTAGCAAGAGGGGACGAGGCTCAGATCAACACGCCCGGCACGCATGCTCGCATCTTGGTGGCTCAGGTCACATGACCGGCGTTGCATGGGCCTTGGTGATTTTTGTCCACCACTAATGTTGATGGTAACATTTTATTTATGGCAAAAGAAGATATACAGTCTGGTGACCATTGACCATGGGAAATGTTGTAATTTGGGAAATTATTTATTAAGGAGGATTCTACTATTTTTCTTCTGAAACTACATTTGGATTTATAAATTATTTCAGCATCGTCCCAATTTATTCGGTGGTTTTTATTGGCGACGTGCTGAAATACTGCGGAATTTTCCTGTCCGTATTTAACAGAGTTCTTGTGCTCCTTAACCCTGGTATTGAGATCTCGACCCGTCTGTCCCCAATATACATCATTGCAATCTAAACAAGGTAATTTATAAACTCCAGGAGTTGTATTACTCTTGGATCTATGATGTATATTGACAACTTTACTGAACAAATTATTAGGATAATGGAAGATAAAATTTACCTTTTCCTTTGGTAACATGTGAGACAATTCATGGATTGATTTGTTAAAAGGCAATTTTATGCATCTATTATCCCAATTATGATTCATGGCGGAATGGGAATCTGTTTTGTGAAAACTAATTTTGGCCTTGCTAAGAGCTTTTTGTAAAAACCACGGCGGGTATCCTAATTTTGTTAGTTGATTTTTCACAGAATTTAGTTCCAAATCTAAGTATTGGGAGCTACAAATTCTCAAAGCCCGTAAGAATAGGCCTGAAGCTACACTATATTTTATTTTGTCAGGATGGTGGCTAAAGAAATGTAGGTAGCTCCCTGTGTGGGTGGGCTTCCTATAAACTGTGAAGGACAGTGACTCCGCATTTCTTATTATTAGAATATCTAGAAAAGGTAATTTGTGATCTAATTCCCATTCCATCTTGAACTTAATATTGTTCGTTAGGTGATTGAGTTGGTTGTGAAATTCTTGGAATGAACCCCATTCATCATCCCAAACCGTAAAGATGTCATCTACATATCTATGCCAAAACATGGCGGGTGGTTTAATTTCCGGTAATAGCACTGATTCAAAATATTCCATATATAAGTTGGCTAGAACTGGCGAGAGATTAGAGCCCATGGAACATCCGAATTTCTGTTTATAATAAAGATCTTTGAATGAAAAAACATTGGTGTTGACGCAAAGTTGTGTTAAACACCAATGTTTTTTCATTCAAAGATCTTGCTACCTCACTGCTTTACTATAAATACACATTGTTCTGTACTTTGTAACTCATATCTGCCGAAGAGGATCACAGTAAGTGATCGAAATATACAGATCTCTATATCTTCGCTTATTCTTCTCCGAAAGTGGGTCATCAGTATTAATTATGATAAGTTTAGAATATGCAAATAGTAACAGGTTTAGAAGGAACTATTACTGATAGCCATAAGATATTCTAAAATGACAAATTTATAATATACTAATAATGACATGTTTAGAATATACTAACATTGAGAAGTTTAGAAGGTACTATTAATGAAAACTTTAATGTGTAATAATAATGAAAAGTTTAGAATATACTAACAATGGCAAGTACTGATTATATTAATAATGAGAAGTTTAGAATACAGTATTGATTATAACTTTAGTGTCTACATGTTTAGAATATACTAATAATGACAAGCTTACAAGGTACCACTAAGGAAAATCTTAATGTGTCCTAATAATGATAAATTTAGAAGGTACTATTAATAGTAACTTTAATGCGTATTAATAATTTAGAATATACTCACAATTATAAGGACAAGTTTAGAACATACTAATAATGACAAAGTTAGACCGTTCTATGAATAAATAATACTAATAATGCCATGTTTAGAAGTTACTATTAATGATGACTTCAATGTGCACTAATAATATGTCATGTAATTGATAATTGTCCACAATTTTAGGTTCTATTGTAAATGTTAAATCTAGTTTCGACGGCTCTTCTGTATCTGGTGTTTTCACTGACCCTTTGGGTCATTGTGTATTCCATGGTCATGTCCAGCAGTACAATACCCCACAAGTCGTCTCCTGCTCGCACTGTCATGTTTTCCCAACAAAGTTATTGGCAATTGAAGTCCCCCATAATTACCAGATCACCCCTGCCCATTAGTATCTCATTTAGTGATTTCCATGTATCTTTAGCATTTTTGTATGTTCGTTCTTTTTCCAAGCGTTCGTTTTCGGGAGCATGTAGGTCAACACACGTAGGTCACGTTTAAGTCTGTCTTGGCCAAGAACATGATTCCTCCTCCCTGTTTCTTGTCCCTATTTTTTATCGATGGATAGTATTTCACCTCTTAGTTTAGTCTCTACAATTCCCTTTATGGCTGGTTTTTCTTCTAGTAGGTAATCATTGAATTCGTTCAGACCTGAAATTAATCCGTCAATGTTAGTATAGGCCACTTTTAATTTTCTTCTTTCTCCATTTTTTTCTGTCTTTGGTTTGTTCGTTTTGAGGTGTGTGTGTGTGTGTGTGTGTGTGTGTGTGTGTGTGTGTGTGTGTGTGTGTGTGTGTGTGTGTGTGTGTGTGTGTGTGTGTGCGTGCGTGTGTGTGTGTGTGTGTGTGTGTGTGTATGTGTGTGTGATACAAATAGATGCGTACCGTTCGTTGTGTGTCTCAATGTAAAAGGAATAAAAAACTAACATGCGTTCGCTTTCTTGTATCACTCAGTTTTTGGTTCCCCACAGATGACGTGGAACTAAAACTTATTATTATTGGTCATAGAACTCAAGACAGCCAAAAATATAATTTGTTCGATCTACGTCAGGGGTTATTGACCTATTTTCTCATGTGATGAAAAATAGCCGTGGTTTGCGACCTGGAGATCCATAGTCGACATCGACTGGCGGAGACCCTCATCATGTGGACCTGGACCTGTAGCTGAAAGGGAATGGACGCCACGTGGTACCAAATTAATAGTCTCGAATGGTGTGGAATAGGCCTAGTGAACCGGGAAATAGTGCTCAAGAAACTCACTTTTTGCCTCGGAACTCTGATATCAACCTCGATCGACCATCGACTATTAAATAATTCTAGAACCTTCTCCAGGAAATTTTTGCCAATGGCTACATTAAATGTAGGAATATTTAGAGGAAAGGAGGAATTGATATTAATGATAAAGGAAAAGAAAGTCGACATACTTGCTTTATGTGAAACAAGACTTGCAAGAAAAGGCAGAAGGGTTTTGCATGATAACTATCAGTTCGTATATAATGCAAGAGCAGACATTAGCACAAAGAAGCACGAGAGTAGAACGAGAGGATTCTGGCTTTCTGACAAAAAAAAAAAAAAAAAGTTTCATAAAAGTCTACGCACCGCTCAAAGTCGACCATCAGAAAAAAAAGAGAAGTATTCTATGAATCCCTCCAGAATGTTAAGAACGACTTACCATACGCCGAAAATGTAGTTATCATGGGTGATCTGAATGGACACATTGAAAAAGATCGCAAAGGATTTAGTACGGGTAGAAAAGCATACAGCAACAAATACACCGACAAGCCCATAATTCACCTTATGTTAAAACATAAGATTTTTCAGAGATGTAAAATACATAATATTGATGTCATGCAGTTCAGACCACAGGCTAGTTGTGGGCAAACTGAAACATGCCAAATCAAAACCTCTGAAGTGTATAGCCATAAAACGATTTTTTGAACTGATATATGAGAGATGAAGGCTATAAAGAAGCATTCCAATGCAGATTGAGAGAAAATAGAGCCGAAGATGCTGGAAGAGAAGATTTTGTAGGTCGCCTTCCATTCGGCGATCACAAGACTTGACAAAGAAGTTATGCAATACTTATACAGTTGGAAGAAAAAATAAACACTCTAGTGCAGCGTTTCTCAACCTTTTCACCCTTGCGTAACCTTTAGAATAAATTGCATGTCTCAAGGAACAACTGAAAAAACATATCTTTCTCATTTTAATTTCATCGTAATAATAGGTTAAATAGGATGATTTATCGGCTGAAAGAAACCTGCACAGCGAAGCTATAGCGATAATCCCATACCACACTCCTGGTCATATGGCCATTTCCCGAAGGTTGAGTGTGGTTTGAATTTTCCGCCAAAATCATCGGAAATTTAAAATTCCCGGCTCTGTGCAGGCATGCGCATTGTCGACCCCACCTCCCCCTCCCTATTCCCTCCCTTCTTACCCGGCTAGCTCGAGCCGGACGTCGCGTCACTTAGCATCGCGGAACCAGACGAGTCGGTCACTCCACAACCCACCTTCTTTTCATGCCGGTAAGTCTGGTTCCTGCTCGTGCTCGTGTGTTCTCGTAGGGAGCCCTACCTGTTCTCCTGCAGTTTTTCCCCTTCGGTGTTGTGTCCAGACACCTTTGGGACACCCCTTCTATGATTATCATTATTCTATTTTCAGACCAAACGCTTGTGTGTGGAATCCGGCTGCACAGCCAGGATCTCGTCAGACGGCCACCACGACCTCTGCTCCCGCCATGCCCCTTGTTTCTCACAAGCTGGCTTTAACCCCCTAGCCTGCGTTGTGTGCAAAGCGCGGGTTGAGGAGATTCGTGCTGCTCCTCCCAAAACCCGTTCCAAGCTAGCCGCCCTCGAACTTCTTCGGGAGGCATGGCGCAGAGCTCGGAAATTGAAATCCGCTGACGACCCCCCCCCCCCTGGTGTGGGCGGATCCGGCGTTAGGCGTGGAATTGGGCCTCGTTCGCCCTCGCCATCCGTCTCCCTATGTCTCCGAGACTTCCGTTGGTGGACAACCTGGGCCTCTCGGAGTACAAGGGGACGAGTCTGATGTTACGGAGTATGGTGTCCCCGAGCGTCCTCAGGCCTCTCGGCAGCCCCATACATCCGACCATCAAGGGTCCTTAAAACCCTTACGGCTTGCTTTGTCAAGCACCCCCACGAACTCGTCTTCCTCCCTAGTTCACTCACGTGAACCCGGCAGGAAATCTCGCTCGAAAAAGAGGTCTGCCTCACCGAGGTCCAGGACGCTCAGCTTGTCCCCACCCTCCACAGCCTCTCCCCCCAACTCACCCTCCCTTCCTCGCTCTCCTTTTCCTCGCCGTAAATCCCACAAGGGCAGGGAACCCGGGGACGAAACGAGGGGAGAGGGAACTCTGGCTGCCCAAGTGGCTGCCCTCCTTCCGTCCCTGATAGGCCCCGTCCTTGAATCGGCCCTATCACATTATCCGGCCTTTCAGACCGCGCAAATCATAACGCACCCCTCTCCAGAGCAACCTCCTATTGAACCTACGGCTCTAGCCCCCCCTCCCACTCTCCCTCCTGGTCCTTCCCTCCGCCCCTCCGTGCCGGCGACAGGTATAGGACTAGAAGGCCCCTCTCAGGAGGAACCCCCCAATCAGACGTCCGTCGGGTTGGACGGGGTGGAGGACCACTACAGTTCTTCTTTACCTTATCCTCCTACCATGACGGACTCTTGAGTTCACCCCTTCTCATGGTGTGACCTTCCCCGGTCCTGGGAGTACTCGTTTGGAGAAGATCACAAGCTAGTGGCCTGGTCTCCCGACTACTCGCTACTGGAGGGCTGGAGGAGGAGAGATGACGTTATCCTAAAGTGGGCCAACGACGCGGAGGGGGCTAAGGTTCTATATAAGATTCGACCCCTCTCCGCCCCGGCCTCCACGCCCTCCAGGATTTCCACCTCTAACACTCTGGACGCATTAGGTGCTCTCCTGGAGAACCCTCGTTTAAACCCTGATGGGCATATGTTTGTCGACAGGTCGGGGGCCTCACCGGCGGTAGCACTCTCCCCAAACGCCTGGTTCCCGCAGGAGAAAGGGGAGAAAGCCTTAGACATCCCTGCTCTCGAGCGGGCCCAAGACCAACCCAAGACGGTTCCTCCTCGACGGCATATCCCTTCATCATTCCCCGTCGTCCTGCCACCACCCTTCGCGCCGGAGGGCCTGCGCGATTGCTTGTGGCACTCGGGCAGGGACCCCGCCCTCCCCCAGCAACTTAGTGAACCGGAGGCTAAGTTGCTGACGACGGAGGCCTCGACCAGACAAGACCTTGCCTCTACCATCTCGACCGTCACGGCAATGGCGATGATGAGGAACTGGCTGACGACGCTCGCCACGAGCTTTGAGGACTTCCCGCGGGAAGAATTGAGGTGAGTGGGATATTTCAATCTATAGAGGGTCCAGACCTGTCCTGGCGAGAGACGCTCGGGTAGCGTCTTCACCCAGGACGGAGCCTCTTGACTAGCGCCCGAGGACGAGGTCGTTCGGAAACGACCTCGGCTTCGCATATGTTATACGTTCTACAATTGAGCGATGTGACTTTATTACACCCTCCGGGGATCGGGATCCTTCTCGCCCTACTAATTTGATTCGCGTGTTTTCTGTATGCAGAGACACCCTGGCGGCACTCTCTACCGTGGCAGAGGGTACAGCCAACATGGCGTCATCAGCCCTACCCCCAGCAGCGAGGGCCTTCACCGCGGCTCGTCTGGCAGCTCGTCAGTCTGCAGCGCGGTCGGCCCCGGAGATAGCTCGCCGGGGCGTGGTGAGAGCAGCTCCCCTTTCCCGTGGTCTGTTCGACCAGGAAGCGACAGACCGCGTCTTCGCTACGGTCCCGACCGTCATCCAGATCCAACAACCCTCCCAACCGGAGATTCCAGGACTTCCTTCGGAGACACGCGATAGTGACCATCTCCGCTAGCACAGTTCTGGACTTCCTGTCTTGGCTAGCTGACACCACCAACAGGGCACCGGAAGGCCGACCCGGGCCATGCCCCCCACGCCCACAACATCAGAGGCCTCGCGGCATCGCTGGCGTTTCTCCGCACCCACTCTGTGGAACGGGTGCAGGACCTCGGGGGCTGGGCATCAGCAACTTCCTTCAGGACACGGTATCTCTACCACTCGATCACCCCTGTCCCATGTGTCGCCATGGGAACGGCTCCACCCCTCTTCGCAAAAGAAGGGGGGGCAAAGGGCGACCGAGGGGTAGGGGAAGTCCCAGGAACCGCTGAGCAAGATACAATATTCTACATAGAATTTATGCACTATGTGAATTGTACAATATTATTTTTATAAAAAATAAATAAATAAATGAATATATATATATATTGATATTGATATCGATATAAGTAAAAAAAAAAAAAAAAAAAAACAGGTCGAAATGGACATGACTTCTCCTATTCAACTTAAGCTAATCTATAGTCATGATGGTCAAGAACTTTACCATGTTGAAATTAATTTCAACGCTCACTGTGACTCAGGTCGAAATGACCATGACTTTTCCTATTCAACTTGAGCTAATCTACAGTCATGATGGTCGAGAATTTTACCATGTTGAAATTAATTTCGACGCTCACCGTGACTCAGGTGGAAATGGACATGACTTTTCCTATTCAACTTGAGCTAATCTACAGTCATGATGGTCGAGAATTTTACCATGTTAAAATTGATTTCGACGCTCACTGTGACTTAGGTCGAAATGACCATGACTTTTCCTATTCAACTTAAGCTAATCTGTAGTCATGATGGTCAAGAATTTTACCATGTTAAACTAATTCAACGCCCACTGTGACTCAGGTCGACATGAACATGACTTTTCCTATTCAACTTAATTTAATCTACAGTCATGATGGTCGAGAATTTTACCATGTTAAAATTAATTTCGACGCTCACTGTGACTTAGGTCGACATGAACATGACTTTTCCTATTCAACTTAATTTAATCTACAGTCATGATGGTCGAGAATTTTACCATGTTAAAATTAATTTCGACGCTCACTGTGACTTAGGTCGAAATGACCATGACTTTTCCTATTCAACTTAAGCTAATCTGTAGTCATGATGGTCAAGAATTTTACCATGTTAAACTAATTCAACGCCCACTGTGACTCAGGTCGACATGAACATGACTTTTTCTATTCAACTTAATTTAATCTACAGTCATGATGGTCGAGAATTTTACCATGTTAAAATTAATTTCGACGCTCACTGTGACTTAGGTCGAAATGACCATGACTTTTCCTATTCAACTTAAGCTAATCTGTAGTCATGATGGTCAAGAATTTTACCATGTTAAACTAATTCAACGCCCACTGTGACTCAGGTCAACATGAACATGACTTTTCCTATTCAACTTAATTTAATCTACAGTCATGATGGTCGAGAATTTTACCATGTTAAAATTAATTTCGACGCTCACTGTGACTTAGGTCGAAATGACCATGACTTTTCCTATTCAACTTAAGCTAATCTGTAGTCATGATGGTCAAGAATTTTACCATGTTAAACTAATTCAACGCCCACTGTGACTCAGGTCAACATGAACATGACTTTTCCTATTCAACTTAATTTAATCTACAGTCATGATGGTCGAGAATTTTACCATGTTAAAATTAATTTCGACGCTCACTGTGACTTAGGTCGAAATGAACATGACTTTTCCTATTCAACTTAATTTAATCTACAGTCATGATGGTCCAGAATTTTACCATGTCAAAATTTATTTCAACGCTCACTGTGACTCAGTGATGTCACGGTATGATGACGTCATTGTGATAAATTGACGTCACCATGTAGTCCTATGACGTCAATTTGTGTCCCTGTGACGTCACGAGACGATCCTATGGCGCCATGATCAATCCGGTGACGTCACAGTACAATCACATGATGTCACTAGGTATTAAACATATAGAAGTCCGCTTGTGGGTGACGAGACGTCACAAATTGCCATAGCACACTATTGGATGAAGACGCTCGCCACGGGCTTCGAGAACTTCCCGCGGGAAGA
>NC_134782.1:80349412-80369412 GCF_046742065.1 Oratosquilla oratoria | reverse complement strand
TCATTAGTTATCATTAACAGTTTCTAAAACTGCCATTTTTAGTATACCCTAAACATCTCATTGTTGGTACACATTAAAGTTATCATTAATAGTACTTCCTCGATCTTTATTTGTAGATCCTAAACTTATTATTAGTATACTCTAAACATGTCATTGTTAGAGTATTGAAAACTTATTATTAGTACGTATCATAGTTATCATTAATAGCAACTTCCAATTTGCTATTTTTAGTATTTTCTAAACTCTGCATTACTAATATACTTCAAACTTATCATTATTACTACATATTAACGTCTTCATTAATATGACCTTATAAACATATCCTTATTAAAATAGTGTAAGCTTGTGATTATTAGTACTCATTAAAGTTATAATTAATAGTGCCTCTAAGATTGTCATTATAAAGTTGTCATTGTTCGGATATTCTAAACTTTCATTATTAGTATATTCTAAACTTATTATTATTAATATATTCTAAACTCATTATCATTATATTCTAAACCTGTCATTATTGGATTATTACACCTTAATGTTGTCTTTATTAATACACATTAAAGTTATTATTAATAGTACTTTGTAAATTTATATTCTAAACTAGTTATTGTTAGTACAAAATAAAGTTAATATTAGTAGAACCTTCTTAGCTTATCGTTATTAGTACATTCCACACTTGTCATTATTTCTAAACATTAAAGTTACCTCTAACAGTATCTTCTAAATGTCATTTTAGGTATATTCTAAACCTGTGATTATTAGTACATGTTAAAGTTATCATTCGTTCTATCTTTCATATATGTCATTACTAGTATATTCTAATCTTGTCATTATTAGGACTCATTAAAGTTATAGTTAATAGCATCTTCTTAATTTGACATTGTTAGTACATTATAAACTTGTCATTATTAGTATACATTAAACTGATCAATTATAGTGCCTTCCAAACTTGTCAGCATTAGTGTATTCTAAACTTTTCTTTATTAGTATATTATAAACCTGTCATTATTGATACATATTAAAGTTATTATTAGTAGTATCTTCTAAACTTGTCATTACTTGTATATTCTAGTATTAATAGTACACATTAAGAGTACTTTCTAAACATCATCATTAGTATATTCTAAACTTGTCATTATTAGTACACATTAAGGTTATTACAAATATTACCTTCTTAACTTGATATCATTTGTATATTGTAAACATGCCTTATCAAAAATACCTTTAAACTTTTTGATTAGTACATGTTAAAACTATCATTAGTATATTCTAAACTTGTCATTGATAGTACACATTAGAATGATCATTGATATTATCATTCATCTGATCATTATTAGTATGTTCTATAATTATCACTATTAATATTAGTTATCATGAACAGTATTTTGTAAACTTGTCATTATTAGTATGTTCTAAACTTGTCATTATAAGTATATTCTTAACGTATCACTATTAATATACATTAAACTTACCATTAATAGTATTTTCTAAACCTGTCATTATTAGTATATTATAAACTTACCCATAATAGTATGTTATTAATTTTCATAATATTTTCTAATATTTGTTATTATCAATATTCTCTACAACTGCCATTATTAGTGCATATTAAAGTTATCATTAATAGTACCTTCTGAACTTGTCCTTACTTGTATATTATAAACTTATCATTAATAGAATATTCTAAAATTTCATTATTAGTATATTCTAAACTTTTCATTAATAGTACACATTAAAGTTATCATTGATAGCAACTTTAATCTGATCATGATTAGTAGGTTCTATAATTAACAGTATCTTGTAAACTTGTCATTATTAGTATGTTCTATACTTGTCATTATAACTATATTCTTAACGTATCATTATTACTATACATTAAACTTACCATTAATAGTACTTTTTAAACTTGTCATTATTAGTATATTATAAACTTACCCATAATAGTATATTCTCAACTTTCATAATTAGTACACATTAATAGTAGCTTCCAAACTTGTATAACTTTGTATATTCTAAAGTTGTCACGCTTAGTACATATTATTAAAAGAATCTTCTAAACTTGTCGTTGTTGGTATATCGTAAACTTGTCATTAATAGCACTTGTTAGAATTATCTTTAATACCATAATCATTACTAGTGTACGTTACATTTTTTATTAGTTGTCCCTAAAAAGTGTCATTAACCGTATATTTTTAACTTGTCATTACTAGAACATATTAAAGTTTTCATTGATAATTCCTTTTTAACTTGTCATTATTAGTATAATTAAAACATTAATTAGTAGTCATTATTATGCTATTGTTATTTATTATTCAAAAACTCTAAAATTTTCTTTATTGGTATACAATAAAGTTTCAACTAATTGTACCTTTTGAATATGACATTATGGCACATTCAATATAAATATATTAAGTATATTCTAACCTTTCATTAACAGTACTTGTTAAAGATATTGCTAAAAGAATCTTCTAATATTGTCAATATCAATATACATTAAAGTCATTATTACTATTATATTCTAAACTTGACAATAGCACAACACAATATAGTTATTAAAAGTACCGATTATTACCACATTCTAAATTTGTCATTATTTGTGCAAATAAAATTTATCATTAATCGCACACTTCTTATTATTAGTATATTCTAAATTTGTTATTAGTAGTAAACATCGAAGTTATCATAAATATTATCTTCTAAACTTGTCATCATTAGTATATTCTAAACATGTCATTATTAGTATATTCTAATAAACTCGTCATTATTAGTTATCATTAATAGTATCTTCTAAACCTGTCATTATTAGAATATTCTAAATTTGTCATAATTAGTACACATCAAAGATATCATTAATAGTACCTTCATCATCAGAGGGTTCTATACTTTTCATTATTAGTACACATTAAAGTTATTATTAATAGTACTCTAGAATTCTCATTATACGTCATTAATAGTTCATATTAAAATTATCATTAATAGGACATTATCATTAGTATATTCTAAGCCTTGCAATATTAGTATATATCAAAGTTGTCCTTGTCATTATTATTATAATTTAAACTAGTATATTCTAAACATTCTAAACTTGACATTATTAGTATGTTTATTAAAAATTAAAGTCATTAATATTACCTTCGTAACTTATCATTAACAGTACCCTTTAAATTTGTAATTATTAGTATATTATAAACTCGTCATTATTAGTTATCATTGATAGTATCTTCTAAACCTGTCATTATCGGAATATTCTAAACTTGTCATTATTAGTACCCATCAAAGATATCATTAATAGTACCTTTTTAACTTGTCATCATTAGAATGTTCTATACTTTTCATCATTAGTACATTAATAGTACTTTCCAAATTTCTCATTATACGTGTATTCTAAACATGTCTACATTGGAATATTCTAAATTTATCATTATTAGTATATTCTAAACTTGGCAATATTAGTATATGTTAAAGTTGTCATTAAACCTTGTCATTATTATCATAGATTCTAAAGATGTCGTTATTGGTATATTCAAAACTCGTCATTATATTCCAAGTTTGACATCATTAATAGTACATACTAATCTTGGTTTTATTAGTATTTTCTAAACCTCTTATTGTTAGTGTGTTCTAAACTTATTATCAGTGAAAATTAATCATCAATAGTACCTTCTACACTGATCATTAACTTGCAATTATTAGTATATTCTAAACTTGTCAAGTTATCATTGTCATTAAAAAAATTTCACTACTAAAATATATTCTAAACTTGTTTTTATTAGTACACATTAAAGTTGCCACAATACCTTCTAAACTTGTCATAATTAGAATATTATAAATCTGTCCCTATTAGGATATTCTATAGTTGTCATTATTAGTACAAATTAAATCTATAATGAATACCTTCTAAACTTTAATTATTTGTATGTTTTTAGCTGTCATATTCTAAATTATTCAATATTTGTACATATCAAAGCTATTTAATAGAACCTTCTAAAATTGTCTTTATCAAAACATGTTAAAGTTATTATGAATATCATTTTGTAAAATCTTAATTATTAGTACACATTATATTTATCATTAATAGTACTTGTCATTATTAGTATGTTCTAATCTTTTCATTAATAGATCATATTAAATTTATCGTTAATAGGACATTATCATTAGTATATTCTAAGCCTGGCAATATTAGTATATATCAAAGCTGTACTTGTAATTATTATTATAATTTAAACTAGTATATTCGAAACATTCTAAACTTGACATAATTAATATTTTCTAAAGTTATCATTATCAAAAATCAAAGTTATTAATAGTACCTTCGAAACTTATCATTAACAGTACCCTTTAAATTTGTAATTATTAGTATATTCTAAACTCGTCATTGTTAGTTATCATTGATAGTATCTTCTAAACCTGTCATTATCGGAATATTCAAAATTTGTCATTATTAGTACCCATCAAAGATATCATTAATATAACCTTTTAAACTTGTCATCATTAGAATGTTCTATACTTTTCATCATTAAAGTTATCATTAATAGTACTTTCCAAATTTCTAATTGTACGTATATTCTAAACATATCTACATTGGAATATTCTAAACTTGTCATTATTAGTATGTTTATACTTGTCATTAATAAATTGTTCATATCAAATTTATCTATTCTAAACTTGGCAATATTAGCATATGTTAATGTTGTCATTAAACCTTGTCATTATTATCATAGATTCTAAAGATGTCGTTATTGGTATATTCAAAACTCGTCATTATAGTAAACTTATTACTAATAGTATCTTCTAATCTTTTCATTATCACTATATTCCAAGTTTGACATCATTAGTACAGATTAAATCTATCATTAATAGTACATACTAATCTTTGTTTTATTAGTATTTTCTAAACCTGTTATTGTTAGTGTGTTCTGAACTTATTATCAGTAAAAATTAGTCATTAATAACCTTCTACACTAATCATACACTAATCATACACAATACACATTAAAGTTATCATTAGTAGTATATTCCAAAGTTGTATATATCAAACTAGTCATTAACTTATCGTTGTTAATATAATCTAAAATTTCCATAATTAGTACATTCTAAAACTGTCTTTTAGTGCACATTAAGTTTAATGTATAGTATTAATGATACGTTAAGAACTTATAATGACAAGTTTAGAACTAATAGTACTTTCTAGCTTTGTAATTATCAGTGTATTCTAAACTTGCCATTACAAGTATATTCTAAACCTGACATTATTAGCATATTCTAAATTATTAAATTTTTCATTATTAGTATTGTCATTATTAGCTTGTCAATATTTGTATGTTCTAAACCCTAATTATTAGTACACAAACAATATTTTCTAAAGTTGTCATTGTTCTTATATTCGAAATATATCAGTATTAGTATATACTAAACATATCTTCTTTGGTATTCTAAACTTGTCATTATTAGTACACATTAAAGTTATCATTATTAAGACCTTATATGCTTATCATTATTAGTATATTCTAAACTTGGCAATACTAATATATTCCAAAGTTTATAATTATTAAAAACTTGTCATTATTAATATGTTCTAGTTATCATTATTACTGGCTTCTTAATATGACATAGTTAGTTTTTTTTTCAAAACTAATCATTATTAGTATGTATTATAGTTAGCATTAATAGCTAAATTTTGCATTATTAATATGATTCAAACGTGCCATTATTCCTACACATTAACATTAGATTGTGATAATAGTCACATGTTTACAACATGTGACTATTAGTACATATTAAAGTTATCATTAATAGTGCCATTATTAGTATATACCAAAAATTAACTATTAGAAGATATTAAAGTTTTTATATATAATACATTCTAAACTTGTCATTATTAATACAAATTATAGTTATCATATATAGAACCTTCTAAAATTGTTATTTTTAGTAATTTCTAAACTTGCCATTATCAATATAATCTAAACTTTTACACATTAAAGTTATCATAGATATTATCTTCTAAGCTTGTCATTAGTATACTCTAATTATGGCATTATTTTAAACTTGTGATTCTTATATTCTAAGCTCGTTATTATTGGTACATACTAAATTTTTCATTAGTAATACCTTCTAAATTAGTATATTCTAAACTTGTCATTACATGTATATTCTAAACCTGACATTATTAGCATATTCTAAATATGTCATTATTGGTATATTCAACACTTGTCATTATAAGTACCCATTAAAACTTGTCATTATTAGTACACATTACTATTATTAGTATATTCTAAACTTGGTAATAATAATATATTCCGAGTTGATTATTATCCTAAACATGTCTTTGTTAGTATATTCAAAACTAATTGTACGTATTATAGTTACCTTTAATAGCAACTTCTGCTATGCTATTATTAGTATTTTCTAAACCTTGCATTATAATATATATCAAATATATCATTATTACTACACATTAACGTTATTATTAATGTAACCTTCTAAACATGTCATTATTAAAATATTGCAAACCTGTGAATATTAGTACACATTAAAATTGCCATTATAATTTTGTCAATGTTCGGATATTCATCTTTCATTAATAGTATATTCTAAACTTATTATTATTAGTATATTATAAACTTATCATTATTAGTATATTCTAAAATCATCATTATTGTAATCTAAACTTGTGATTATTAGTACACCTTAAACTTATCATTAAACCTTGTAAACCTTGTAAACCTATCGTTATTAGTATAATCTACACTTGTCATTATTTCTATAAATTAAAGTTATCTTTAACAGTATCTTCTAAACTTGTCAATCTAAATTTGTCATTATTGGTATATTCAACACTTGATATTATTAGTACCTATTAAAGCTTGTCAATTTTATGTTCTAAACCCTCATTATTTGTACATGCTAAACATCTTCTTCGGTATTCTAAACTTTATTGGTATACATTAAAGTTATCATTACTAGGACCTTATCATTATTATTATATTCTAAACTTGGTAATAATAATATATTCTGAGTTTATCATTATTCTAAACTTGTCATTATTAGTATATTCTAAACTTCTAAAGTTATCATTAGTAGTGGCTTCTAAACATGTCATTGTTGGTATATTCAAAACTAATTATTAGTACGTATTATAGTTATCCTTAATAGCAATTTTTACTATGATATTATTAGTATCTTCTAAACTTGTCAATCTCAATTTGTCATTATTGGTATATTCAACACTTGATATTATTAGTACCTATTAAAGCTTGTCAATTTTATGTTCTAAACCCTCATTATTAGTACATACTAAACATATCTTCTTCGGTATTCTAAACTTTATTGGTATACATTAAAGTTATTATTACTAGGACCTTGTATCCTTATCATTATTAGTATATTCTAAACTTGGTAATAATAATATATACCGAGTTTATCATTATTCTAAACTTGTCAATCTCAATTTGTCATTATTGGTATATTCAACACTTGAAATTATTAGTACCTATTTAAGCTTGTCAATTTTATGTTCTAAACCCTCTTCGGTATTCTAAACCTTATTGGTATACATTAAAGTTATCATTACTAGAACCTTGTATCCTTATCATTATTAGTATATTCTAAACTTGGTTATAATAATATATTCCGAGTTTATCATTATTCTAAACTAGTCATTATTAGTATATTCTAAACTTCTGAGTATTAGTACATGTCATTGTTGGTATATTCAAAACTAGTTATTAGTACCTATTATAGTTATCCTTAATTATATATATATTTTATAATTATATTATTAGCATTATTGATATATTTCAAACGTGTCATTATTTCTACATATTAACATTATCATTAATGTAACCTCCTAAACATGTCATTATTGTAATATTGTAAACCTGTGATTATTAGCACACATTAGTTATTCTAAACCTGTGATTATAAAAGTTAATCATATAAAAGTTATCATTCGTTTTATCTTCCATACATGCCATTATTAGTATATCCTAATGTTGTTATCATTAGGACTCATTAAGGTTTAAGTTAATATGTGCGAATGTGGTAATAATGACAAGTTTAGAATACACTCAAAATAGCATTTTTGTAATATAAGGTAAAGATAAGTTCAGAAGATACCTTAATGACAACTTTTAGAAGGTAATGTTAATGATAACTTTAATGTGTACTATATAAACAAAGTGCTATTTACTAATAAGGGTAAGTTTAGAAGGTACTATAATTGATAACGTTAACTTGTACTAATAACGACAAGATTAGAATATGCTAATAATTCCAAGTTTAGAAGGTACTATTAAGGATAACTTTAATGTCTATCAATAGTGATAAGTTTAGTATATACTATTAAAGAGAAGTTTAGAATATACTAATAATGACAAGTTTGCAAAGCACTATTAAAGATAAAATCTATGTGAAATAATAATGAAAAAATGAGAATATGACAAGTTTACATGTTAATGAACAATTAATTTATAATAAAATGGATAATTTTGTAAAAAAAAAAAACGTATAGCGTTCAGCAGGCACTATAAGTAAAATATTTAATGTTAATGTGTACTAATAATTACTTTAATGAGTACTAATAGTGAAAAATTTACAAAATACTAGTAATGACATGTTTAGAATATACTTTTAATGATAACTTTGATATGCACTAATAGAAGTTTAAAATATATTAGGAATGGATATTGTCGATTGTACTATTAATGATATATACAATGTGTACTATAATCAAAACCTTAGAAAATTATATCTATAATAACTTTAATATGTTTTAACAATGAAAAATTTAGAAGGTTCTATTAAATATCTTTGATATGTACTAATATTGAATAATTTGATTTGTACTAATAATGAACATTTTTAGAATATACTAACAATGACAACTAGAATTTCAACATAATATGTATTAAGAGGGACAAATTTACAATATTTTAATGATGACAAGTTTAGAAGGTATTATTAATGATAACTCTAATGTGTACTAGTAATAACAAGTTAAGAATATACTAATAATGACAATTTTAGAAGGTACTATTGGATGATAGCTTTAATGTGCTCTAATAATGACAAATTTAGAATATGCTAGTAATGACAATTTTGTAACATACAAATAATGTCAAGTTTAGAATGTACTAGTAATGACAAGTTTAGAAAGTACTATTAATGATAACTTTAGAGTGTACTAATACTGAAAAGTTTATAATATACAAATAATAAAAATTTTAGAATAAGAAATAATGACAAGTTTAGAAGAAACTAATATTGACATGTTTAAAATATAGATTATGTTTAAAAGATCCTATTAAATTATATAATAATGGCACGTAATAATAAGAAGTTTAGAAGGTATTGTTAATGTATATTTTAAAGTTGTCACTCTTAGTACATATTTAAGTTATCATTAAAAGAATTTTCTGAACTTGTCCTTATTGGTATATCCAAAACTTGTCATTAAAAGCACTCGTTGAAATTATCATTAATACCATAATCTTAATTTTCCATTACTAGTACACATTAAAGTTTTTATTAGTGGTACCTAAAAAGTGTCATTAATCGTATATTATAAACTTGTCATTACTAGAACATATTAAAATTATCATTGATAATTCCTTGACAACTTGTCATTATTAGAATAATTCAAACATTAATTAGTAATCATTATTAGTGTATTCTAAACCTGTTATTGTTAGTCATTATTCAAAAACTAAACCTTTCATTGTTAGTACACATTAAAGTTTCAGTTAATTCTACCTTTTAAATATGACATTATGACACATTAAACTTGTAATTCTTAGTATATTCTAAAGTTTCTTTAATAGTACGTGTTAATCAATATACATTAAAGTTATTATTACTATTATATTCTAATCTTGACATTATTACAACACAATAAAGTTATTAAAAGTACCTATTATTACCACATTCTAAATTTGTCATTATTTGTGCAAATGAAACGTATAATTACTCGCACACTTCTTATTATTAGCATATTCTAAATTTGTTATTATTAGTAAACATTGAAGTTATCATAACTTGTCATCATTAGTATATTTTAAATGTCATTATTAGTACATTCTAATAATTATTAATATATTCTAAACTCGTCATTATTAGTTATTTTAGTAGTATTCTCTAAACCTGTCATTATTAGAATGTTTTATACTTTCATTATTAGTACACATTAAAGTTATAATTAATAGTACTTTCTAAACTTCAGTATATTCTAAACATGTATATCCTAACATGTCTTCATTGGTATATTCTAAACTTGTCATCATTACTATGTTCTAAACTTGTCATTAATACTTCATATTAAATTTATCATTATTAGCACGTTCTAAACTTATCATTATTAGTATATTCTAAACTTGGCAATATGTTAGAGTTGTCATTAAACCTTGTCATTATTATTATCGTTTAAACTAGTATATTCTAAACTTTCTAAACTTGACATTATTAGTATGTTCTAAACTTATCATAAGAAAAAATTAAAGTCATTAATAGTACCTTCGAAACTTATCATTAACAGTACCCTTTAAATGTTTAATTATTACTATATTCTAAACTCATCATTATTAGTTATCATTAATAATATCTTCTAAACCTCTCATTATCGGAATATTCTAAACTTGTCATTATCAGTACCCATCAAAGTAATAGTACCTTTTAAACTTGTCATCATTAGAATGTTTTATACTTTTCATTATTAGTACACATTAATGTTATCATTAATAATACTTTCCAAATTTCTCATTATACGTATATTCTAAATATATCTACATTGGAATATTCTAAACATGTCATTATTAGTATGTTCTAAACTTGTCATTAATAGTTCATATTAACTTATCATTATTAGTATATTCTAAACTTGGCAATATTAGTTTATGAGTTGGCATTATTATTATAGTTTAAACTAGTATATTCTAATGATGTCGTTATTAGTATATTAAAAACTCGTCATTATTAGTAAACTTATCATTAATAGTATCTTCTAATCTTTTCATTATTACTATATTCCCAGTTTGACATTATTCGTACACATCTATCATTATTAGTACCTACTAATCTTGTTTTATTAGTATTGTCTAAACTTGGCAATACTAATACATTCCAAAGTTTATAATTATTTAAAACTTGACATTATTAATATGTTCTAAAATTGTGAGTATTAGCACATGTTAAAGTTATCATTATTACTGGCTTCTTAATATGACATTAATAGTTTTTTTTCAAAACTAATCATTATTAGTACGTATTATAGTTAGCATTAATAGCAACTTCTAATTATGCTATTAATAATATTTACTAAACTTTGCATTATTAATATGATTCAAACGTGTCACTATTGCTACACATTAACATCATCACCTTCTAAACCTTAGATTGTGATATGTACTAATAGTCACATTTGACTATTAGTACATATTAAAGTTATCATTAATAGTGTATTAAAGTTTTTATTTATAATACATTCTAAACTTGTCATTATTACTACAAATTATAGTTATCATAGACCTTTTAAAATTTTCATTTTTAGTAATTTCTAAACTTGCCATTATCAATATATTCTAAATTAGTATATTCTAAACTTGTCATTACATGTATATTCTAAAGCTGACATTATTAGCATTTTCTAAATATGTCATTATTGGTATATTCAACACTTGTCATTATAAGTACCCATTAAAACTTGTCATTATTAGTACACATTAGTTATCACTAACTTTCTTAAGTGGCCATTTTCGTAAATTCGAAAAATCATTATTAATAAATACTAAACATATCTTGTTTGGTATTCTAAACATTGAAGTTATCATTACTATGACCTTGTATCCTTACCATTATTAGTATATTCTAAACTTGGTAATAATGATATATTCCGAGTTGATCATTATCCTAAACTTGTCATTATTAGTATATTCTAAACTTTTGAGTATTAGTACATATTAAAGTTATCATTATGATAAGTTTAGAATATACTAATAATGACAAGTCTAGAATACTCCAATAATGACAGGTTAAAAAGATAATACTTGTTAGTACTATCTAAACATCATCATTAGTATATTCTAAATTTGTCATTATTAGTACACATTAACGTTATTATCAATATTACCTTCTTAACTTGACATTATTAGTATATTGCCTTATAAAAAATACCTTTTAAACTTTTTCTTTTTATTAGTATATGTATCAGTAAAGGCATCTTCCTAACTTTTTTTTATTTGAACACATTAGAACACACTAAAATTACCATTCTAAACATGTCATTACTTCAATATTTTAATGTGTATTAATAATGACAAATGTGTAATAAGTTTAGAATATACAAATAAGGACAAGTTTAGAAAAATGACAGCTTTGGAGGATACTGATAGTAATAAGTTTAGTTCCTAATAATGATAACTTTAATGCGTACTAATAATGACAAGTTTAGAACATACCAAAGAAGATATGTTTAGAATATACAAATAATGACAAGTTTAGAAAAGTGTTGTTGATGATAAATTTAAGGTGTACTAATAATGGCAAGTTTAGAACATACAAATAATGACAAGCTTAACTCTAATGTGTATTAATAATGACAAATGTGTAATAAGTTTAGAATATACAAATAAGGACAAGTTTAGAAAAATGACAGCTTTGGAGGATACTGATAGTAATAAGTTTAGTTCCTAATAATGATAACTTTAATGCGTACTAATAATGACAAGTTTAGAACATACCAAAGAAGATATGTTTAGAATATACAAATAATGACAAGTTTAGAAAAGTGTTGTTGATGATAAATTTAAGGTGTACTAATAATGGCAAGTTTAGAACATACAAATAATGACAAGCTTAACTCTAATGTGTATTAATAATGACAAATGTAGAATATACTAATAATATCATGTTTAGAATATACTAATAATGACAAGATTAGTATATGCTAATAATTTAAGGTTTTTGATATACGCGTAATAGCAAGTTCATTAAATAGAAAGTTAATACAATAATAAATAGAAAGTTATTAAATAACAAGTTAATACACTAACAATGACAAGTTTAGAAGGTACTATAAATTGGTTTTTAGTGTGTACTATAAATTACGAGCTTAGAATATACTAAAAAATTTAAGTCTAAAATAATGATATGTTTAGATAATGACATATATAGATATAAAGACATTTACAAGTTTAGATTAAGGACATATAAAAGGTAACTTTAATTTTGGCTAATAATGAATAGTTTAAGATATTAATAACAACTTTAATGTGTGCTTATAATGATATGTTTAGAATATACTAATGATGACAAGTTTAGTAGGAAATATTTATGATAACTTTAATAAAATGAATATACGAACGAATATTTTAATAATGGAAAGTTTATACAAGTTTAGAATGTAGTAGTAATAATAAATCTAATGTGTTCTAAAAATGACAAGCTTAGAAAATACTAATACATAGGTTCAGAAGGCACTGTTAATGAGTGCTAATAATGAGAATTTTAGAATATACCAATAATGATAAGTTTAGAAGGTACTAATAACAAAAACTTTAATTTGTATTATTAATGAAATGTTTATAATATAATAATAATGTCAACTTTTTAATAATGAAAGTTTCTTGTCTACTAATTATGATAACAAATGTCGTAGCACATTTGTAAAATAATACTGATGACCCACTTTCGGAGAAGAATAAGCGAAGATATAGAGATCTGTATATTTTGATCACTTACTGTGATCCTCTTCGGCAGATATGAGTTACAAAGTACAGAACAATGTGTATTTATAGTAAAGCAGTGAGGTAGCAAGAGGGGACGAGGCTCAGATCAACACGCCCGGCACGCATGCTCGCATCTTGGTGGCTCAGGTCACATGACCGGCGTTGCATGGGCCTTGGTGATTTTTGTCCACCACTAATGTTGATGGTAACATTTTATTTATGGCAAAAGAAGATATACAGTCTGGTGACCATTGACCATGGGAAATGTTGTAATTTGGGAAATTATTTATTAAGGAGGATTCTACTATTTTTCTTCTGAAACTACATTTGGATTTATAAATTATTTCAGCATCGTCCCAATTTATTCGGTGGTTTTTATTGGCGACGTGCTGAAATACTGCGGAATTTTCCTGTCCGTATTTAACAGAGTTCTTGTGCTCCTTAAATAATACCTTCTAAACTTGCCCAAATTAACTTGTTATTATTAGGATATTACAAACTTGCCATTTTAGTATATTTTATTTTTTCATGATTAGTACATGTTAAAGTCATTATTGGCATATTCATCAAATGTATCTTGCATTATACGTATATTGTAAACTTGTCATTATCAGTACACATTAGAGCTATTAGTAATAATACCTTCTAAACTTGACATCATTTGTACATTACAACCTTGCCATTATTAACATATTCTAAATTATTAGTTCACATTAAATTTATTATGCAATACTACCTTCTAAACTTGTCGTTATTAGTATATTTTAAACTTGTTATTACTAGTACATATTAAAGTTATCATTAACAATACCTTCTAAACTTGTCATAATTAGAATATTATAAATCTGTCCCTATTAGGATATTCTATAGTTGTCATTATTAGTACAAATTAAATTTATAATGAATACCTTCTAAACTTCTAATTATTATTTGTGTTTTTAGCTGTCATATTCTAAATTATTCAATATTTGTACATATCAAAGCTATTTAATAGAACCTTCTAAAATTGTCATTATCAAAACATGTTAAAGTTATTATAAATATTTTGTAAAATCTTAATTATTAGTACACATTATATTAATCTTTAATAGTACTATCGACAATATTCATTATTAGTATATTCTAAACTTCTCATATTAAAGATATCATCAATAGTTCCGATTCAGCATGTTATTTATAGTATATTCTAAACTTGTTACTATTAGTGCATATTAAAGTTATCATTAAAAGTATATTCTAAACTTGTATTTTTTCATTATTAGTATTCATTAAAGTAATTATTAGTACACATTAGAGATTTGACCAATATTAAAGTTATCATTAAAAGTATATTCTAAACTTGTATTTTTTCATTATTAGTATTCATTAAAGTAATTATTAGTACACATTAGAGATTTGACCAATAGGACCTGCTAAACACTATACTTTTTTCTAAACTTCCCATTTTTATCATAAATTAATTTTTTCATTAACATGTAAACTTGTCATATTCTAAAATTTTCATCGTCATTTCACATTAAAGTTATCATTAATAGTGCCTTCTAAAACCTATCATTAAGGTACCTTCTGAACTTGTATATTACAAAAACTTACTTTATTTGTATATTACAAAAATGCTATTTTTAGTGTTTTCTAAACTTTTCATTATTATCACATTAGCACATATTAGCACCTTCTAAAATCGTCATTATTATTATATTAAACTTGTCTTTATCAGTATATTCTAAACTTATCTTCTAAAGTTTTTTTCTAAACATGCCATTTTTATATATTCCTTTTCAACATTAGTACACATTAATTCATTTTTACTGTACCTTTCAAACTTGTGATTATATTATATATGTATATTAAAATCTTGACAGTATTAGTACCTTGAAGTTATCATTAATAGTAGTTTCTTAACTTTTTATAATTTGTCATCATTTGCCATTTGCCATATAAGTTATCATTAATAGTATCTTCTAAATATCTAATTTTTAGTATAATTTAAACTTCTCATTATTGGTGTTTTCTAAATTTGTCATTATTGGATTACATTAAATTAATAGTACTACTAGTAATAGTATTACTAACGACAAGTTTATAAGGTACTATTAATGATAACTTTAGTGTGTACTTATAACGAGAATTTTAGTATATACCAATGATAACTTTAATATGGGTTGATAAAGACAAGTTTCGAACATACTAATTATAACAAGTTTTGATGGTTCTTTTGATAATAATAGTTTAGAATATACTAATAATGTGTTTAGAATATACTAACGATAATAAGTTTAGAATATAATGTTAATAATGACAAGTTTAGAATATACTAATAATAATAAGTTTATAATACACTAATATACTAATAACGACAGTTTCAGAATATACTAAAATAAGTTTACAAGGTACTGCTAAGGATAATTTTTATATTTACTAATAATGATATACTAATGACAAGTTTACAAGGTAAATTTCAATGACAAGTTTAGAATATACTAATAATGAAAAGTTTAGAAGGCACTATTAATGATAACTTTAATGTGGACTAATACTCACAAGTCTAGAATAGTGTAACAATCGCAAGTTTAGAAGGTTAAAATTATAACGTTAATGACATGCTTGAAATATATTAATAATGCAAAGTTTAGAAAATACTAAGAATAGCAAAATTAGAAGTTGCAATTAATGATTACTGTAATGTGTACTAATAATGATAAGTTTTGAATATACTAACAATAATATGTATACTAATACTCACAAGTTTAGAATATACAAATAAGGACAAGTTTAGAAAAATGACAGCTTTGGAGGATACAGATAGTAATAAGTTTAGTTCCTAATAATGATAACTTTAATGCGTACTAATAATGACAAGTTTAGAACATACCAAAGAAGATATGTTTAGAATATACAAATAATGACAAGTTTAGAAGTGTTGTTGATGATAAATTTAAGGTGTACTAATAATGGCAAGTTTAGAACATACAAATAATGACAAGCTTAACTCTAATGTGTATTAATAATGACAAATGTGTAATAAGTTTAGAATATACAAATAAGGACAAGTTTAGAAAAATGACAGCTTTGGAGGATACTGATAGTAATAAGTTTAGTTCCTAATAATGATAACTTTAATGCGTACTAATAATGACAAGTTTAGAACATACCAAAGAAGATATGTTTAGAATATACAAATAATGACAAGTTTAGAAAAGTGTTGTTGATGATAAATTTAAGGTGTACTAATAATGGCAAGTTTAGAACATACAAATAATGACAAGCTTAACTCTAATGTGTATTAATAATGACAAATGTGTAATAAGTTTAGAATATACAAATAAGGACAAGTTTAGAAAAATGACAGCTTTGGAGGATACTGATAGTAATAAGTTTAGTTCCTAATAATGATAACTTTAATGCGTACTAATAATGACAAGTTTAGAACATACCAAAGAAGATATGTTTAGAATATACAAATAATGACAAGTTTAGAAAAGTGTTGTTGATGATAAATTTAAGGTGTACTAATAATGGCAAGTTTAGAACATACAAATAATGACAAGCTTAACTCTAATGTGTATTAATAATGACAAATGTAGAATATACTAATAATATCATGTTTAGAATATACTAATAATGACAAGATTAGTATATGCTAATAATTTAAGGTTTTTGATATACGCGTAATAGCAAGTTCATTAAATAGAAAGTTAATACAATAATAAATAGAAAGTTATTAAATAACAAGTTAATACACTAACAATGACAAGTTTAGAAGGTACTATAAATTGGTTTTTAGTGTGTACTATAAATTACGAGCTTAGAATATACTAAAAAATTTAAGTCTAAAATAATGATATGTTTAGATAATGACATATATAGATATAAAGACATTTACAAGTTTAGATTAAGGACATATAAAAGGTAACTTTAATTTTGGCTAATAATGAATAGTTTAAGATATTAATAACAACTTTAATGTGTGCTTATAATGATATGTTTAGAATATACTAATGATGACAAGTTTAGTAGGAAATATTTATGATAACTTTAATAAAATGAATATACGAACGAATATTTTAATAATGGAAAGTTTATACAAGTTTAGAATGTAGTAGTAATAATAAATCTAATGTGTTCTAAAAATGACAAGCTTAGAAAATACTAATACATAGGTTCAGAAGGCACTGTTAATGAGTGCTAATAATGAGAATTTTAGAATATACCAATAATGATAAGTTTAGAAGGTACTAATAACAAAAACTTTAATTTGTATTATTAATGAAATGTTTATAATATAATAATAATGTCAACTTTTTAATAATGAAAGTTTCTTGTCTACTAATTATGATAACAAATGTCGTAGCACATTTGTAAAATAATACTGATGACCCACTTTCGGAGAAGAATAAGCGAAGATATAGAGATCTGTATATTTTGATCACTTACTGTGATCCTCTTTGGCAGATATGAGTTACAAAGTACAGAACAATGTGTATTTATAGTAAAGCAGTGAGGTAGCAAGAGGGGACGAGGCTCAGATCAACACGCCCGGCACGCATGCTCGCATCTTGGTGGCTCAGGTCACATGACCGGCGTTGCATGGGCCTTGGTGATTTTTGTCCACCACTAATGTTGATGGTAACATTTTATTTATGGCAAAAGAAGATATACAGTCTGGTGACCATTGACCATGGGAAATGTTGTAATTTGGGAAATTATTTATTAAGGAGGATTCTACTATTTTTCTTTTGAAACTACATTTGGATTTATAAATTATTTCAGCATCGTCCCAATTTATTCGGTGGTTTTTATTGGCGACGTGCTGAAATACTGCGGAATTTTCCTGTCCGTATTTAACAGAGTTCTTGTGCTCCTTAACCCTGGTATTGAGATCTCGACCCGTCTGTCCCCAATATACATCATTGCAATCTAAACAAGGTAATTTATAAACTCCAGGAGTTGTATTACTCTTGGATCTATGATGTATATTGACAACTTTACTGAACAAATTATTAGGATAATGGAAGATAAAATTTACCTTTTCCTTTGGTAACATGTGAGACAATTCATGGATTGATTTGTTAAAAGGCAATTTTATGCATCTATTATCCCAATTATGATTCATGGCGGAATGGGAATCTGTTTTGTGAAAACTAATTTTGGCCTTGCTAAGAGCTTTTTGTAAAAACCACGGCGGGTATCCTAATTTTGTTAGTTGATTTTTCACAGAATTTAGTTCCAAATCTAAGTATTGGGAGCTACAAATTCTCAAAGCCCGTAAGAATAGGCCTGAAGCTACACTATATTTTATTTTGTCAGGATGGTGGCTAAAGAAATGTAGGTAGCTCCCTGTGTGGGTGGGCTTCCTATAAACTGTGAAGGACAGTGACTCTTATTATTAAAATATCTAGAAAAGGTAATTTGTGATCTAATTCCCATTCCACCTTGAACTTAATATTGTTCGTTAGGTGATTGAGTTGGTTGTGAAATTCTTGGAATGAACCCCATTCATCATCCCAAACCGTAAAGATGTCATCTACATATCTATGCCAAAACATGGCGGGTGGTTTAATTTCCGGTAATAGCACTGATTCAAAATATTCCATATATAAGTTGGCTAGAACTGGCGAGAGATTAGAGCCCATGGAACATCCGAATTTCTGTTTATAATAAAGATCTTTGAATGAAAAAACATTGGTGTTGACGCAAAGTTGTGTTAAACACCAATGTTTTTTCATTCAAAGATCTTGCTACCTCACTGCTTTACTATAAATACACATTGTTCTGTACTTTGTAACTCATATCTGCCGAAGAGGATCACAGTAAGTGATCGAAATATACAGATCTCTATATCTTCGCTTATTCTTCTCCGAAAGTGGGTCATCAGTATTAATTATGATAAGTTTAGAATATGCAAATAGTAACAGGTTTAGAAGGAACTATTACTGATAGCCATAAGATATTCTAAAATGACAAATTTATAATATACTAATAATGACATGTTTAGAATATACTAACATTGAGAAGTTTAGAAGGTACTATTAATGAAAACTTTAATGTGTAATAATAATGAAAAGTTTAGAATATACTAACAATGGCAAGTACTGATTATATTAATAATGAGAAGTTTAGAATACAGTATTGATTATAACTTTAGTGTCTACATGTTTAGAATATACTAATAATGACAAGCTTACAAGGTACCACTAAGGAAAATCTTAATGTGTCCTAATAATGATAAATTTAGAAGGTACTATTAATAGTAACTTTAATGCGTATTAATAATTTAGAATATACTCA
>NC_134782.1:80321912-80344412 GCF_046742065.1 Oratosquilla oratoria | reverse complement strand
TATATTTTAAACATGTCAATATTAGTTTCTTCTAAACTTGTCATTATTTTTTATTCTAAACTTCTTATTATTACGTGTCATTAACACATTAAAGTTACCATTAATAGGATCTTGCTATATTTTGCTATATATTGCTATATTTCAAACATGTCAATATTAGTTTCTTCTAAACTTGTCATTATTTCCTATTCTAGACTTTTTATTATTTGTATATCATAAACTTTTCAGTATTAGTACATTCTAAAGTTATCATTAATAGTACTTTCTAAACTTGTAATTATTAGCATATTCTAAACTAAGCTATCATTAATTAGCATTAATAGTTTCTTCTAAAATTGCCATTTTTAGTATATCCTAAACATCTCATTGTTGGTACACATTAAAGTTATCATTAATAGTACTTTCTCGATCTTTATTTGTAGATCCTAAACTTATTATTAGTATACTCTTAATATGTCATTGTTAGTATACTGAAAACTTATTATTAGTACGTATCATAGTTATCATTAATAGCAACTTCCAATTTGCTATTTTTAGTATTTTCTAAACTCTGCAATACTAATATACTTCAAACTTATCATTATTACTATACCATAAACTTTTCAGTATTAGTACATTCTAAAGTTATCATTAATAGTACTTTCTAAACTTGTAATTATTAGTATATTCTAAACTTGTCATTATTACTAAGCTATCATTAGTTATCATTAACAGTTTCTAAAACTGCCATTTTTAGTATACCCTAAACATCTATTAAAGTTATCATTAATAGTACTTTCTCGATCTTTATTTGTAAATCCTAAACATGTCATCCTAAATATGCCATTGTTAGTATATTGAAAACTTATTATCAGTACGTATCATAGTTATAATTAATAACAACTTCCAATTTGCTATCTTTAGTATTTTCTAAACTTTGCATTACTAATATACTTCAAACTTTTCATTATTATTATATCATAAACTTTTCAGTATTAGTAGATTCTAAAGTTATCATTAATAGTACTTTATAAACTTGTAATTATTAGTATATTCTAAACTTGTCATTATTACTAAGCTATCATTAGTTATCATTAACAGTTTCTAAAACTGCCATTTTTAGTATACCCTAAACATCTCATTGTTGGTACACATTAAAGTTATCATTAATAGTACTTCCTCGATCTTTATTTGTAGATCCTAAACTTATTAGTATATACTATGTCATTGTTAGAGTATTGAAAACTTATTATTAGTACGTATCATAGTTATCATTAATAGCAACTTCCAATTTGCTATTTTTAGTATTTTCTAAACTCTGCATTACTAATATACTTCAAACTTATCATTATTACTTTCATTAATATAATTATTATATAAACATATCCTTATTAAAATAGTGTAAGCTTGTGATTATTAGTACTCATTAAAGTTATAATTAATAGTGCCTCTAAGATTGTCATTATAAAGTTGTCATTGTTCGGATATTCTAAACTTTCATTATTAGTATATTCTAAACTTATTATTATTAGTATATTCTAAACTCATTATCATTATATTCTAAACCTGTCATTATTGGATTAGTACACCTTATTGTCTTTATTAATACACATTAAAGTTATTATTAATAGTACTTTGTAAATTTATATTCTAAACTAGTTATTGTTAGTACAAAATAAAGTTAATATTAGTAGAACCTTCTTAGCTTATCGTTATTAGTACATTCCACACTTGTCATTATTTCTAAACATTAAAGTTACCTCTAACAGTATCTTCTAAATGTCATTTTAGGTATATTCTAAACCTGTGATTATTAGTACATGTTAAAGTTATCATTCGTTCTATCTTTCATATATGTCATTACTAGTATATTCTAATCTTGTCATTATTAGGACTCATTAAAGTTATAGTTTAGCAAGCATCTTTAATTTGACATTGTTAGTACATTATAAACTTGTCATTATTAGTATACATTAAACTGATCAATTATAGTGCCTTCCAAACTTGTCAGCATTAGTGTATTCTAAACTTTTCTTTATTAGTATATTATAAACCTGTCATTATTGATACATATTAAAGTTATTATTAGTAGTATCTTCTAAACTTGTCATTACTTGTATATTCTAGTATTAATAGTACACATTAAGAGTACTTTCTAAACATCATCATTAGTATATTCTAAACTTGTCATTATTAGTACACATTAAGGTTATTACAAATATTACCTTCTTAACTTGATATCATTTGTATATTGTAAACATGCCTTATCAAAAATACCTTTAAACTTTTTGATTAGTACATGTTAAAACTATCATTAGTATATTCTAAACTTGTCATTGATAGTACACATTAGAATGATCATTGATATTATCATTAATCTGATCATTATTAGTATGTTCTATAATTATCACTATTAATATTAGTTATCATGAACAGTATTTTGTAAACTTGTCATTATTAGTATGTTCTAAACTTGTCATTATAAGTATATTCTTAACGTATCACTATTAATATACATTAAACTTACCATTAATAGTATTTTCTAAACCTGTCATTATTAGTATATTATAAACTTACCCATAATAGTATGTTATTAATTTTCATAATATTTTCTAATATTTGTTATTATCAATATTCTCTACAACTGCCATTATTAGTGCATATTAAAGTTATCATTAATAGTACCTTCTGAACTTGTCCTTACTTGTATATTATAAACTTATCATTAATAGAATATTCTAAAATTTCATTATTAGTATATTCTAAACTTTTCATTAATAGTACACATTAAAGTTATCATTGATAGCAACTTTAATCTGATCATGATTAGTAGGTTCTATAATTAACAGTATCTTGTAAACTTGTCATTATTAGTATGTTCTATACTTGTCATTATAACTATATTCTTAACGTATCATTATTACTATACATTAAACTTACCATTAATAGTACTTTTTAAACTTGTCATTATTAGTATATTATAAACTTACCCATAATAGTATATTCTCAACTTTCATAATTAGTACACATTAATAGTAGCTTCCAAACTTGTATAACTTTGTATATTCTAAAGTTGTCACGCTTAGTACATATTATTAAAAGAATCTTCTAAACTTGTCGTTGTTGGTATATCGTAAACTTGTCATTAATAGCACTTGTTAGAATTATCTTTAATACCATAATCATTACTAGTGTACGTTACATTTTTTATTAGTTGTCCCTAAAAAGTGTCATTAACCGTATATTTTTAACTTGTCATTACTAGAACATATTAAAGTTTTCATTGATAATTCCTTTTTAACTTGTCATTATTAGTATAATTAAAACATTAATTAGTAGTCATTATTATGCTATTGTTATTTATTATTCAAAAACTCTAAAATTTTCTTTATTGGTATACAATAAAGTTTCAACTAATTGTACCTTTTGAATATGACATTATGGCACATTCAATATAAATATATTAAGTATATTCTAACCTTTCATTAACAGTACTTGTTAAAGATATTGCTAAAAGAATCTTCTAATATTGTCAATATCAATATACATTAAAGTCATTATTACTATTATATTCTAAACTTGACAATAGTACAACACAATATAGTTATTAAAAGTACCGATTATTACCACATTCTAAATTTGTCATTATTTGTGCAAATAAAATTTATCATTAATCGCACACTTCTTATTATTAGTATATTCTAAATTTGTTATTAGTAGTAAACATCGAAGTTATCATAAATATTATCTTCTAAACTTGTCATCATTAGTATATTCTAAACATGTCATTATTAGTATATTCTAATAAACTCGTCATTATTAGTTATCATTAATAGTATCTTCTAAACCTGTCATTATTAGAATATTCTAAATTTGTCATAATTAGTACACATCAAAGATATCATTAATAGTACCTTCATCATCAGAGGGTTCTATACTTTTCATTATTAGTACACATTAAAGTTATTATTAATAGTACTCTAGAATTCTCATTATACGTCATTAATAGTTCATATTAAAATTATCATTAATAGGACATTATCATTAGTATATTCTAAGCCTTGCAATATTAGTATATATCAAAGTTGTCCTTGTCATTATTATTATAATTTAAACTAGTATATTCTAAACATTCTAAACTTGACATTATTAGTATGTTTATTAAAAATTAAAGTCATTAATATTACCTTCGTAACTTATCATTAACAGTACCCTTTAAATTTGTAATTATTAGTATATTATAAACTCGTCATTATTAGTTATCATTGATAGTATCTTCTAAACCTGTCATTATCGGAATATTCTAAACTTGTCATTATTAGTACCCATCAAAGATATCATTAATAGTACCTTTTTAACTTGTCATCATTAGAATGTTCTATACTTTTCATCATTAGTACATTAATAGTACTTTCCAAATTTCTCATTATACGTGTATTCTAAACATGTCTACATTGGAATATTCTAAATTTGTCATTATTAGTATGTTTATACTTGTCATTAATAAATTGTTCATATTAAATTTATCATTATTAGTATATTCTAAACTTGGCAATATTAGTATATGTTAAAGTTGTCATTAAACCTTGTCATTATTATCATAGATTCTAAAGATGTCGTTATTGGTATATTCAAAACTCGTCATTATATTCCAAGTTTGACATCATTAATAGTACATACTAATCTTGGTTTTATTAGTATTTTCTAAACCTCTTATTGTTAGTGTGTTCTAAACTTATTATCAGTGAAAATTAATCATCAATAGTACCTTCTACACTGATCATTAACTTGCAATTATTAGTATATTCTAAACTTGTCAAGTTATCATTGTCATTAAAAAAATTTCACTACTAAAATATATTCTAAACTTGTTTTTATTAGTACACATTAAAGTTGCCACAATACCTTCTAAACTTGTCATAATTAGAATATTATAAATCTGTCCCTATTAGGATATTCTATAGTTGTCATTATTAGTACAAATTAAATCTATAATGAATACCTTCTAAACTTTAATTATTTGTATGTTTTTAGCTGTCATATTCTAAATTATTCAATATTTGTACATATCAAAGCTATTTAATAGAACCTTCTAAAATTGTCTTTATCAAAACATGTTAAAGTTATTATGAATATCATTTTGTAAAATCTTAATTATTAGTACACATTATATTTATCATTAATAGTACTTGTCATTATTAGTATGTTCTAAACTTGTCATTAATAGATCATATTAAATTTATCGTTAATAGGACATTATCATTAGTATATTCTAAGCCTGGCAATATTAGTATATATCAAAGCTGTCCTTGTCATTATTATTATAATTTAAACTAGTATATTCTAAACATTCTAAACTTGACATAATTAATATTTTCTAAAGTTATCATTATCAAAAATCAAAGTTATTAATAGTACCTTCGAAACTTATCATTAACAGTACCCTTTAAATTTGTAATTATTAGTATATTCTAAACTCGTCATTGTTAGTTATCATTGATAGTATCTTCTAAACCTGTCATTATCGGAATATTCAAAATTTGTCATTATTAGTACCCATCAAAGATATCATTAATATAACCTTTTAAACTTGTCATCATTAGAATGTTCTATACTTTTCATCATTAAAGTTATCATTAATAGTACTTTCCAAATTTCTAATTGTACGTATATTCTAAACATATCTACATTGGAATATTCTAAACTTGTCATTATTAGTATGTTTATACTTGTCATTAATAAATTGTTCATATCAAATTTATCTATTCTAAACTTGGCAATATTAGCATATGTTAATGTTGTCATTAAACCTTGTCATTATTATCATAGATTCTAAAGATGTCGTTATTGGTATATTCAAAACTCGTCATTATAGTAAACTTATTACTAATAGTATCTTCTAATCTTTTCATTATCACTATATTCCAAGTTTGACATCATTAGTACAGATTAAATCTATCATTAATAGTACATACTAATCTTTGTTTTATTAGTATTTTCTAAACCTGTTATTGTTAGTGTGTTCTGAACTTATTATCAGTAAAAATTAGTCATTAATAACCTTCTACACTAATCATACACTAATCATACACAATACACATTAAAGTTATCATTAGTAGTATATTCCAAAGTTGTATATATCAAACTAGTCATTAACTTATCGTTGTTAATATAATCTAAAATTTCCATAATTAGTACATTCTAAAACTGTCTTTTAGTGCACATTAAGTTTAATGTATAGTATTAATGATACGTTAAGAACTTATAATGACAAGTTTAGAACTAATAGTACTTTCTAGCTTTGTAATTATCAGTGTATTCTAAACTTGCCATTACAAGTATATTCTAAACCTGACATTATTAGCATATTCTAAATTATTAAATTTTTCATTATTAGTATTGTCATTATTAGCTTGTCAATATTTGTATGTTCTAAACCCTAATTATTAGTACACAAACAATATTTTCTAAAGTTGTCATTGTTCTTATATTCGAAATATATCAGTATTAGTATATACTAAACATATCTTCTTTGGTATTCTAAACTTGTCATTATTAGTACACATTAAAGTTATCATTATTAAGACCTTATATGCTTATCATTATTAGTATATTCTAAACTTGGCAATACTAATATATTCCAAAGTTTATAATTATTAAAAACTTGTCATTATTAATATGTTCTAGTTATCATTATTACTGGCTTCTTAATATGACATAGTTAGTTTTTTTTTTCAAAACTAATCATTATTAGTATGTATTATAGTTAGCATTAATAGCTAAATTTTGCATTATTAATATGATTCAAACGTGCCATTATTCCTACACATTAACATTAGATTGTGATAATAGTCACATGTTTACAACATGTGACTATTAGTACATATTAAAGTTATCATTAATAGTGCCATTATTAGTATATACCAAAAATTAACTATTAGAAGATATTAAAGTTTTTATATATAATACATTCTAAACTTGTCATTATTAATACAAATTATAGTTATCATATATAGAACCTTCTAAAATTGTTATTTTTAGTAATTTCTAAACTTGCCATTATCAATATAATCTAAACTTTTACACATTAAAGTTATCATAGATATTATCTTCTAAGCTTGTCATTAGTATACTCTAATTATGGCATTATTTTAAACTTGTGATTCTTATATTCTAAGCTCGTTATTATTGGTACATACTAAATTTTTCATTAGTAATACCTTCTAAATTAGTATATTCTAAACTTGTCATTACATGTATATTCTAAACCTGACATTATTAGCATATTCTAAATATGTCATTATTGGTATATTCAACACTTGTCATTATAAGTACCCATTAAAACTTGTCATTATTAGTACACATTACTATTATTAGTATATTCTAAACTTGGTAATAATAATATATTCCGAGTTGATTATTATCCTAAACATGTCTTTGTTAGTATATTCAAAACTAATTGTACGTATTATAGTTACCTTTAATAGCAACTTCTGCTATGCTATTATTAGTATTTTCTAAACCTTGCATTATAATATATATCAAATATATCATTATTACTACACATTAACGTTATTATTAATGTAACCTTCTAAACATGTCATTATTAAAATATTGCAAACCTGTGAATATTAGTACACATTAAAATTGCCATTATAATTTTGTCAATGTTCGGATATTCATCTTTCATTAATAGTATATTCTAAACTTATTATTATTAGTATATTATAAACTTATCATTATTAGTATATTCTAAAATCATCATTATTGTAATCTAAACTTGTGATTATTAGTACACCTTAAACTTATCATTAAACCTTGTAAACCTTGTAAACCTATCGTTATTAGTATAATCTACACTTGTCATTATTTCTATAAATTAAAGTTATCTTTAACAGTATCTTCTAAACTTGTCAATCTAAATTTGTCATTATTGGTATATTCAACACTTGATATTATTAGTACCTATTAAAGCTTGTCAATTTTATGTTCTAAACCCTCATTATTTGTACATGCTAAACATCTTCTTCGGTATTCTAAACTTTATTGGTATACATTAAAGTTATCATTACTAGGACCTTATCATTATTATTATATTCTAAACTTGGTAATAATAATATATTCTGAGTTTATCATTATTCTAAACTTGTCATTATTAGTATATTCTAAACTTCTAAAGTTATCAGTAGTAGTGGCTTCTAAACATGTCATTGTTGGTATATTCAAAACTAATTATTAGTACGTATTATAGTTATCCTTAATAGCAATTTTTACTATGATATTATTAGTATCTTCTAAACTTGTCAATCTCAATTTGTCATTATTGGTATATTCAACACTTGATATTATTAGTACCTATTAAAGCTTGTCAATTTTATGTTCTAAACCCTCATTATTAGTACATACTAAACATATCTTCTTCGGTATTCTAAACTTTATTGGTATACATTAAAGTTATTATTACTAGGACCTTGTATCCTTATCATTATTAGTATATTCTAAACTTGGTAATAATAATATATACCGAGTTTATCATTATTCTAAACTTGTCAATCTCAATTTGTCATTATTGGTATATTCAACACTTTGTCAATTTTATGTTCTAAACCCTCTTCGGTATTCTAAACCTTATTGGTATACATTAAAGTTATCATTACTAGAACCTTGTATCCTTATCATTATTAGTATATTCTAAACTTGGTTATAATAATATATTCCGAGTTTATCATTATTCTAAACTAGTCATTATTAGTATATTCTAAACTTCTGAGTATTAGTACATGTCATTGTTGGTATATTCAAAACTAGTTATTAGTACCTATTATAGTTATCCTTAATTATATATATATTTTATAATTATATTATTAGCATTATTGATATATTTCAAACGTGTCATTATTTCTACATATTAACATTATCATTAATGTAACCTCCTAAACATGTCATTATTGTAATATTGTAAACCTGTGATTATTAGCACACATTAGTTATTCTAAACCTGTGATTATAAAAGTTAATCATATAAAAGTTATCATTCGTTTTATCTTCCATACATGCCATTATTAGTATATCCTAATGTTGTTATCATTAGGACTCATTAATGTTAAGTTAATATGTGCGAATGTGGTAATAATGACAAGTTTAGAATACACTCAAAATAGCATTTTTGTAATATAAGGTAAAGATAAGTTCAGAAGATACCTTAATGACAACTTTTAGAAGGTAATGTTAATGATAACTTTAATGTGTACTATATAAACAAAGTGCTATTTACTAATAAGGGTAAGTTTAGAAGGTACTATAATTGATAACGTTAACTTGTACTAATAACGACAAGATTAGAATATGCTAATAATTCCAAGTTTAGAAGGTACTATTAAGGATAACTTTAATGTCTATCAATAGTGATAAGTTTAGTATATACTATTAAAGAGAAGTTTAGAATATACTAATAATGACAAGTTTGCAAAGCACTATTAAAGATAAAATCTATGTGAAATAATAATGAAAAAATGAGAATATGACAAGTTTACATGTTAATGAACAATTAATTTATAATAAAATGGATAATTTTGTAAAAAAAAAAACGTATAGCGTTCAGCAGGCACTATAAGTAAAATATTTAATGTTAATGTGTACTAATAATTACTTTAATGAGTACTAATAGTGAAAAATTTACAAAATACTAGTAATGACATGTTTAGAATATACTTTTAATGATAACTTTGATATGCACTAATAGAAGTTTAAAATATATTAGGAATGGATATTGTCGATTGTACTATTAATGATATATACAATGTGTACTATAATCAAAACCTTAGAAAATTATCTATAATAACTTTAATATGTTTTAACAATTAAAAATTTAGAAGGTTCTATTAAATATCTTTGATATGTACTAATATTGAATAATTTGATTTGTACTAATAATGAACATTTTTAGAATATACTAACAATGACAACTAGAATTTCAACATAATATGTATTAAGAGAGATAAATTTACAATATTTTAATGATAAGTTTAGAAGGTATTATTAATGATAACTCTAATGTGTACTAGTAATAACAAGTTAAGAATATACTAATAATGACAATTTTAGAAGGTACTATTGGATGATAGCTTTAATGTGCTCTAATAATGACAAATTTAGAATATGCTAGTAATGACAATTTTGTAACATACAAATAATGTCAAGTTTAGAATGTACTAGTAATGACAAGTTTAGAAAGTACTATTAATGATAACTTTAGAGTGTACTAATACTGAAAAGTTTATAATATACAAATAATAAAAATTTTAGAATAAGAAATAATGACAAGTTTAGAAGAAACTAATATTGACATGTTTAAAATATAGATTATGTTTAAAAGATCCTATTAAATTATATAATAATGGCACGTAATAATAAGAAGTTTAGAAGGTATTGTTAATGTATATTTTAAAGTTGTCACTCTTAGTACATATTTAAGTTATCATTAAAAGAATTTTCTGAACTTGTCCTTATTGGTATATCCAAAACTTGTCATTAAAAGCACTCGTTGAAATTATCATTAATACCATAATCTTAATTTTCCATTACTAGTACACATTAAAGTTTTTATTAGTGGTACCTAAAAAGTGTCATTAATCGTATATTATAAACTTGTCATTACTAGAACATATTAAAATTATCATTGATAATTCCTTGACAACTTGTCATTATTAGAATAATTCAAACATTAATTAGTAATCATTATTAGTGTATTCTAAACCTGTTATTGTTAGTCATTATTCAAAAACTAAACCTTTCATTGTTAGTACACATTAAAGTTTCAGTTAATTCTACCTTTTAAATATGACATTATGACACATTAAACTTGTAATTCTTAGTATATTCTAAAGTTTCTTTAATAGTACGTGTTAATCAATATACATTAAAGTTATTATTACTATTATATTCTAATCTTGACATTATTACAACACAATAAAGTTATTAAAAGTACCTATTATTACCACATTCTAAATTTGTCATTATTTGTGCAAATGAAACGTATAATTACTCGCACACTTCTTATTATTAGCATATTCTAAATTTGTTATTATTAGTAAACATTGAAGTTATCATAACTTGTCATCATTAGTATATTTTAAATGTCATTATTAGTACATTCTAATAATTATTAATATATTCTAAACTCGTCATTATTAGTTATTTTAGTAGTATTCTCTAAAACTGTCATTATTAGAATGTTTTATACTTTCATTATTAGTACACATTAAAGTTATAATTAATAGTACTTTCTAAACTTCAGTATATTCTAAACATGTATATCCTAACATGTCTTCATTGGTATATTCTAAACTTGTCATCATTACTATGTTCTAAACTTGTCATTAATACTTCATATTAAATTTATCATTATTAGCACGTTCTAAACTTATCATTATTAGTATATTCTAAACTTGGCAATATGTTAGAGTTGTCATTAAACCTTGTCATTATTATTATCGTTTAAACTAGTATATTCTAAACTTTCTAAACTTGACATTATTAGTATGTTCTAAACTTATCATAAGAAAAAATTAAAGTCATTAATAGTACCTTCGAAACTTATCATTAACAGTACCCTTTAAATGTTTAATTATTACTATATTCTAAACTCATCATTATTAGTTATCATTAATAATATCTTCTAAACCTCTCATTATCGGAATATTCTAAACTTGTCATTATCAGTACCCATCAAAGTAATAGTACCTTTTAAACTTGTCATCATTAGAATGTTTTATACTTTTCATTATTAGTACACATTAATGTTATCATTAATAATACTTTCCAAATTTCTCATTATACGTATATTCTAAATATATCTACATTGGAATATTCTAAACATGTCATTATTAGTATGTTCTAAACTTGTCATTAATAGTTCATATTAACTTATCATTATTAGTATATTCTAAACTTGGCAATATTAGTTTATGAGTTGGCATTATTATTATAGTTTAAACTAGTATATTCTAATGATGTCGTTATTAGTATATTAAAAACTCGTCATTATTAGTAAACTTATCATTAATAGTATCTTCTAATCTTTTCATTATTACTATATTCCCAGTTTGACATTATTCGTACACATCTATCATTATTAGTACCTACTAATCTTGTTTTATTAGTATTGTCTAAACTTGGCAATACTAATACATTCCAAAGTTTATAATTATTTAAAACTTGACATTATTAATATGTTCTAAAATTGTGAGTATTAGCACATGTTAAAGTTATCATTATTACTGGCTTCTTAATATGACATTAATAGTTTTTTTTTCAAAACTAATCATTATTAGTACGTATTATAGTTAGCATTAATAGCAACTTCTAATTATGCTATTAATAATATTTACTAAACTTTGCATTATTAATATGATTCAAACGTGTCACTATTGCTACACATTAACATCATCACCTTCTAAACCTTAGATTGTGATATGTACTAATAGTCACATTTGACTATTAGTACATATTAAAGTTATCATTAATAGTGTATTAAAGTTTTTATTTATAATACATTCTAAACTTGTCATTATTACTACAAATTATAGTTATCATAGACCTTTTAAAATTTTCATTTTTAGTAATTTCTAAACTTGCCATTATCAATATATTCTAAATTAGTATATTCTAAACTTGTCATTACATGTATATTCTAAAGCTGACATTATTAGCATTTTCTAAATATGTCATTATTGGTATATTCAACACTTGTCATTATAAGTACCCATTAAAACTTGTCATTATTAGTACACATTAGTTATCACTAACTTTCTTAAGTGGCCATTTTCGTAAATTCGAAAAATCATTATTAATAAATACTAAACATATCTTGTTTGGTATTCTAAACATTGAAGTTATCATTACTATGACCTTGTATCCTTACCATTATTAGTATATTCTAAACTTGGTAATAATGATATATTCCGAGTTGATCATTATCCTAAACTTGTCATTATTAGTATATTCTAAACTTTTGAGTATTAGTACATATTAAAGTTATCATTATGATAAGTTTAGAATATACTAATAATGACAAGTCTAGAATACTCCAATAATGACAGGTTAAAAAGATAATACTTGTTAGTACTATCTAAACATCATCATTAGTATATTCTAAATTTGTCATTATTAGTACACATTAACGTTATTATCAATATTACCTTCTTAACTTGACATTATTAGTATATTGCCTTATAAAAAATACCTTTTAAACTTTTTCTTTTTATTAGTATATGTATCAGTAAAGGCATCTTCCTAACTTTTTTTTATTTGAACACATTAGAACACACTAAAATTACCATTCTAAACATGTCATTACTTCAATATTTTAATGTGTATTAATAATGACAAATGTGTAATAAGTTTAGAATATACAAATAAGGACAAGTTTAGAAAAATGACAGCTTTGGAGGATACTGATAGTAATAAGTTTAGTTCCTAATAATGATAACTTTAATGCGTACTAATAATGACAAGTTTAGAACATACCAAAGAAGATATGTTTAGAATATACAAATAATGACAAGTTTAGAAAAGTGTTGTTGATGATAAATTTAAGGTGTACTAATAATGGCAAGTTTAGAACATACAAATAATGACAAGCTTAACTCTAATGTGTATTAATAATGACAAATGTGTAATAAGTTTAGAATATACAAATAAGGACAAGTTTAGAAAAATGACAGCTTTGGAGGATACTGATAGTAATAAGTTTAGTTCCTAATAATGATAACTTTAATGCGTACTAATAATGACAAGTTTAGAACATACCAAAGAAGATATGTTTAGAATATACAAATAATGACAAGTTTAGAAAAGTGTTGTTGATGATAAATTTAAGGTGTACTAATAATGGCAAGTTTAGAACATACAAATAATGACAAGCTTAACTCTAATGTGTATTAATAATGACAAATGTAGAATATACTAATAATATCATGTTTAGAATATACTAATAATGACAAGATTAGTATATGCTAATAATTTAAGGTTTTTGATATACGCGTAATAGCAAGTTCATTAAATAGAAAGTTAATACAATAATAAATAGAAAGTTATTAAATAACAAGTTAATACACTAACAATGACAAGTTTAGAAGGTACTATAAATTGGTTTTTAGTGTGTACTATAAATTACGAGCTTAGAATATACTAAAAAATTTAAGTCTAAAATAATGATATGTTTAGATAATGACATATATAGATATAAAGACATTTACAAGTTTAGATTAAGGACATATAAAAGGTAACTTTAATTTTGGCTAATAATGAATAGTTTAAGATATTAATAACAACTTTAATGTGTGCTTATAATGATATGTTTAGAATATACTAATGATGACAAGTTTAGTAGGAAATATTTATGATAACTTTAATAAAATGAATATACGAACGAATATTTTAATAATGGAAAGTTTATACAAGTTTAGAATGTAGTAGTAATAATAAATCTAATGTGTTCTAAAAATGACAAGCTTAGAAAATACTAATACATAGGTTCAGAAGGCACTGTTAATGAGTGCTAATAATGAGAATTTTAGAATATACCAATAATGATAAGTTTAGAAGGTACTAATAACAAAAACTTTAATTTGTATTATTAATGAAATGTTTATAATATAATAATAATGTCAACTTTTTAATAATGAAAGTTTCTTGTCTACTAATTATGATAACAAATGTCGTAGCACATTTGTAAAATAATACTGATGACCCACTTTCGGAGAAGAATAAGCGAAGATATAGAGATCTGTATATTTTGATCACTTACTGTGATCCTCTTCGGCAGATATGAGTTACAAAGTACAGAACAATGTGTATTTATAGTAAAGCAGTGAGGTAGCAAGAGGGGACGAGGCTCAGATCAACACGCCCGGCACGCATGCTCGCATCTTGGTGGCTCAGGTCACATGACCGGCGTTGCATGGGCCTTGGTGATTTTTGTCCACCACTAATGTTGATGGTAACATTTTATTTATGGCAAAAGAAGATATACAGTCTGGTGACCATTGACCATGGGAAATGTTGTAATTTGGGAAATTATTTATTAAGGAGGATTCTACTATTTTTCTTCTGAAACTACATTTGGATTTATAAATTATTTCAGCATCGTCCCAATTTATTCGGTGGTTTTTATTGGCGACGTGCTGAAATACTGCGGAATTTTCCTGTCCGTATTTAACAGAGTTCTTGTGCTCCTTAAATAATACCTTCTAAACTTGCCCAAATTAACTTGTTATTATTAGGATATTACAAACTTGCCATTTTAGTATATTTTATTTTTTCATGATTAGTACATGTTAAAGTCATTATTGGCATATTCATCAAATGTATCTTGCATTATACGTATATTGTAAACTTGTCATTATCAGTACACATTAGAGCTATTAGTAATAATACCTTCTAAACTTGACATCATTTGTACATTACAACCTTGCCATTATTAACATATTCTAAATTATTAGTTCACATTAAATTTATTATGCAATACTACCTTCTAAACTTGTCGTTATTAGTATATTTTAAACTTGTTATTACTAGTACATATTAAAGTTATCATTAACAATACCTTCTAAACTTGTCATAATTAGAATATTATAAATCTGTCCCTATTAGGATATTCTATAGTTGTCATTATTAGTACAAATTAAATTTATAATGAATACCTTCTAAACTTCTAATTATTATTTGTGTTTTTAGCTGTCATATTCTAAATTATTCAATATTTGTACATATCAAAGCTATTTAATAGAACCTTCTAAAATTGTCATTATCAAAACATGTTAAAGTTATTATAAATATTTTGTAAAATCTTAATTATTAGTACACATTATATTAATCTTTAATAGTACTATCGACAATATTCATTATTAGTATATTCTAAACTTCTCATATTAAAGATATCATCAATAGTTCCGATTCAGCATGTTATTTATAGTATATTCTAAACTTGTTACTATTAGTGCATATTAAAGTTATCATTAAAAGTATATTCTAAACTTGTATTTTTTCATTATTAGTATTCATTAAAGTAATTATTAGTACACATTAGAGATTTGACCAATATTAAAGTTATCATTAAAAGTATATTCTAAACTTGTATTTTTTCATTATTAGTATTCATTAAAGTAATTATTAGTACACATTAGAGATTTGACCAATAGGACCTGCTAAACACTATACTTTTTTCTAAACTTCCCATTTTTATCATAAATTAATTTTTTCATTAACATGTAAACTTGTCATATTCTAAAATTTTCATCGTCATTTCACATTAAAGTTATCATTAATAGTGCCTTCTAAAACCTATCATTAAGGTACCTTCTGAACTTGTATATTACAAAAACTTACTTTATTTGTATATTACAAAAATGCTATTTTTAGTGTTTTCTAAACTTTTCATTATTATCACATTAGCACATATTAGCACCTTCTAAAATCGTCATTATTATTATATTAAACTTGTCTTTATCAGTATATTCTAAACTTATCTTCTAAAGTTTTTTTCTAAACATGCCATTTTTATATATTCCTTTTCAACATTAGTACACATTAATTCATTTTTACTGTACCTTTCAAACTTGTGATTATATTATATATGTATATTAAAATCTTGACAGTATTAGTACCTTGAAGTTATCATTAATAGTAGTTTCTTAACTTATCATTTGTCATCATTTGCCATTTGCCATATAAGTTATCATTAATAGTATCTTCTAAATATCTAATTTTTAGTATAATTTAAACTTCTCATTATTGGTGTTTTCTAAATTTGTCATTATTGGATTACATTAAATTAATAGTACTACTAGTAATAGTATTACTAACGACAAGTTTATAAGGTACTATTAATGATAACTTTAGTGTGTACTTATAACGAGAATTTTAGTATATACCAATGATAACTTTAATATGGGTTGATAAAGACAAGTTTCGAACATACTAATTATAACAAGTTTTGATGGTTCTTTTGATAATAATAGTTTAGAATATACTAATAATGTGTTTAGAATATACTAACGATAATAAGTTTAGAATATAATGTTAATAATGACAAGTTTAGAATATACTAATAATAATAAGTTTATAATACACTAATATACTAATAACGACAGTTTCAGAATATACTAAAATAAGTTTACAAGGTACTGCTAAGGATAATTTTTATATTTACTAATAATGATATACTAATGACAAGTTTACAAGGTAAATTTCAATGACAAGTTTAGAATATACTAATAATGAAAAGTTTAGAAGGCACTATTAATGATAACTTTAATGTGGACAAGTCTAGAATAGTGTAACAATCGCAAGTTTAGAAGGTTAAAATTATAACGTTAATGACATGCTTGAAATATATTAATAATGCAAAGTTTAGAAAATACTAAGAATAGCAAAATTAGAAGTTGCAATTAATGATTACTGTAATGTGTACTAATAATGATAAGTTTTGAATATACTAACAATAATATGTATACTAATACTCACAAGTTTAGAATATACAAATAAGGACAAGTTTAGAAAAATGACAGCTTTGGAGGATACAGATAGTAATAAGTTTAATCCTAATAATGATAACTTTAATGCGTACTAATAATGACAAGTTTAGAACATACCAAAGAAGATATGTTTAGAATATACAAATAATGACAAGTTTAGAAAAGTGTTGTTGATGATAAATTTAAGGTGTACTAATAATGGCAAGTTTAGAACATACAAATAATGACAAGCTTAACTCTAATGTGTATTAATAATGACAAATGTGTAATAAGTTTAGAATATACAAATAAGGACAAGTTTAGAAAAATGACAGCTTTGGAGGATACTGATAGTAATAAGTTTAGTTCCTAATAATGATAACTTTAATGCGTACTAATAATGACAAGTTTAGAACATACCAAAGAAGATATGTTTAGAATATACAAATAATGACAAGTTTAGAAAAGTGTTGTTGATGATAAATTTAAGGTGTACTAATAATGGCAAGTTTAGAACATACAAATAATGACAAGCTTAACTCTAATGTGTATTAATAATGACAAATGTAGAATATACTAATAATATCATGTTTAGAATATACTAATAATGACAAGATTAGTATATGCTAATAATTTAAGGTTTTTGATATACGCGTAATAGCAAGTTCATTAAATAGAAAGTTAATACAATAATAAATAGAAAGTTATTAAATAACAAGTTAATACACTAACAATGACAAGTTTAGAAGGTACTATAAATTGGTTTTTAGTGTGTACTATAAATTACGAGCTTAGAATATACTAAAAAATTTAAGTCTAAAATAATGATATGTTTAGATAATGACATATATAGATATAAAGACATTTACAAGTTTAGATTAAGGACATATAAAAGGTAACTTTAATTTTGGCTAATAATGAATAGTTTAAGATATTAATAACAACTTTAATGTGTGCTTATAATGATATGTTTAGAATATACTAATGATGACAAGTTTAGTAGGAAATATTTATGATAACTTTAATAAAATGAATATACGAACGAATATTTTAATAATGGAAAGTTTATACAAGTTTAGAATGTAGTAGTAATAATAAATCTAATGTGTTCTAAAAATGACAAGCTTAGAAAATACTAATACATAGGTTCAGAAGGCACTGTTAATGAGTGCTAATAATGAGAATTTTAGAATATACCAATAATGATAAGTTTAGAAGGTACTAATAACAAAAACTTTAATTTGTATTATTAATGAAATGTTTATAATATAATAATAATGTCAACTTTTTAATAATGAAAGTTTCTTGTCTACTAATTATGATAACAAATGTCGTAGCACATTTGTAAAATAATACTGATGACCCACTTTCGGAGAAGAATAAGCGAAGATATAGAGATCTGTATATTTTGATCACTTACTGTGATCCTCTTCGGCAGATATGAGTTACAAAGTACAGAACAATGTGTATTTATAGTAAAGCAGTGAGGTAGCAAGAGGGGACGAGGCTCAGATCAACACGCCCGGCACGCATGCTCGCATCTTGGTGGCTCAGGTCACATGACCGGCGTTGCATGGGCCTTGGTGATTTTTGTCCACCACTAATGTTGATGGTAACATTTTATTTATGGCAAAAGAAGATATACAGTCTGGTGACCATTGACCATGGGAAATGTTGTAATTTGGGAAATTATTTATTAAGGAGGATTCTACTATTTTTCTTTTGAAACTACATTTGGATTTATAAATTATTTCAGCATCGTCCCAATTTATTCGGTGGTTTTTATTGGCGACGTGCTGAAATACTGCGGAATTTTCCTGTCCGTATTTAACAGAGTTCTTGTGCTCCTTAACCCTGGTATTGAGATCTCGACCCGTCTGTCCCCAATATACATCATTGCAATCTAAACAAGGTAATTTATAAACTCCAGGAGTTGTATTACTCTTGGATCTATGATGTATATTGACAACTTTACTGAACAAATTATTAGGATAATGGAAGATAAAATTTACCTTTTCCTTTGGTAACATGTGAGACAATTCATGGATTGATTTGTTAAAAGGCAATTTTATGCATCTATTATCCCAATTATGATTCATGGCGGAATGGGAATCTGTTTTGTGAAAACTAATTTTGGCCTTGCTAAGAGCTTTTTGTAAAAACCACGGCGGGTATCCTAATTTTGTTAGTTGATTTTTCACAGAATTTAGTTCCAAATCTAAGTATTGGGAGCTACAAATTCTCAAAGCCCGTAAGAATAGGCCTGAAGCTACACTATATTTTATTTTGTCAGGATGGTGGCTAAAGAAATGTAGGTAGCTCCCTGTGTGGGTGGGCTTCCTATAAACTGTGAAGGACAGTGACTCTTATTATTAAAATATCTAGAAAAGGTAATTTGTGATCTAATTCCCATTCCACCTTGAACTTAATATTGTTCGTTAGGTGATTGAGTTGGTTGTGAAATTCTTGGAATGAACCCCATTCATCATCCCAAACCGTAAAGATGTCATCTACATATCTATGCCAAAACATGGCGGGTGGTTTAATTTCCGGTAATAGCACTGATTCAAAATATTCCATATATAAGTTGGCTAGAACTGGCGAGAGATTAGAGCCCATGGAACATCCGAATTTCTGTTTATAATAAAGATCTTTGAATGAAAAAACATTGGTGTTGACGCAAAGTTGTGTTAAACACCAATGTTTTTTCATTCAAAGATCTTGCTACCTCACTGCTTTACTATAAATACACATTGTTCTGTACTTTGTAACTCATATCTGCCGAAGAGGATCACAGTAAGTGATCGAAATATACAGATCTCTATATCTTCGCTTATTCTTCTCCGAAAGTGGGTCATCAGTATTAATTATGATAAGTTTAGAATATGCAAATAGTAACAGGTTTAGAAGGAACTATTACTGATAGCCATAAGATATTCTAAAATGACAAATTTATAATATACTAATAATGACATGTTTAGAATATACTAACATTGAGAAGTTTAGAAGGTACTATTAATGAAAACTTTAATGTGTAATAATAATGAAAAGTTTAGAATATACTAACAATGGCAAGTACTGATTATATTAATAATGAGAAGTTTAGAATACAGTATTGATTATAACTTTAGTGTCTACATGTTTAGAATATACTAATAATGACAAGCTTACAAGGTACCACTAAGGAAAATCTTAATGTGTCCTAATAATGATAAATTTAGAAGGTACTATTAATAGTAACTTTAATGCGTATTAATAATTTAGAATATACTCACAATTATAAGGACAAGTTTAGAACATACTAATAATGACAAAGTTAGACCGTTCTATGTTTAGAAGTTACTATTAATGATGACTTCAATGTGCACTAATAATATGTCATGTAATTGATAATTGTCCACAATTTTAGGTTCTATTGTAAATGTTAAATCTAGTTTCGACGGCTCTTCTGTATCTGGTGTTTTCACTGACCCTTTGGGTCATTGTGTATTCCATGGTCATGTCCAGCAGTACAATACCCCACAAGTCGTCTCCTGCTCGCACTGTCATGTTTTCCCAACAAAGTTATTGGCAATTGAAGTCCCCCATAATTACCAGATCACCCCTGCCCATTAGTATCTCATTTAGTGATTTCCATGTATCTTTAGCATTTTTGTATGTTCGTTCTTTTTCCAAGCGTTCGTTTTCGGGAGCATGTAGGTCAACACACGTAGGTCACGTTTAAGTCTGTCTTGGCCAAGAACATGATTCCTCCTCCCTGTTTCTTGTCCCTATTTTTTATCGATGGATAGTATTTCACCTCTTAGTTTAGTCTCTACAATTCCCTTTATGGCTGGTTTTTCTTCTAGTAGGTAATCATTGAATTCGTTCAGACCTGAAATTAATCCGTCAATGTTAGTATAGGCCACTTTTAATTTTCTTCTTTCTCCATTTTTTTCTGTCTTTGGTTTGTTCGTTTTGAGGTGTGTGTGTGTGTGTGTGTGTGTGTGTGTGTGTGTGTGTGTGTGTGTGTGTGTGTGTGTGTGTGTGTGCGTGCGTGTGTGTGTGTGTGTGTGTGTGTGTGTGTGTGTGTGTGTGTGTGTGTGTGTGTGTGTGTGTGTGTGTGTGTGTGTGTGTGTGTGTGTGTGTGTGTGTGTGTGTGTGTGTGTGTGTATGTGTGTGTGATACAAATAGATGCGTACCGTTCGTTGTGTGTCTCAATGTAAAAGGAATAAAAAACTAACATGCGTTCGCTTTCTTGTATCACTCAGTTTTTGGTTCCCCACAGATGACGTGGAACTAAAACTTATTATTATTGGTCATAGAACTCAAGACAGCCAAAAATATAATTTGTTCGATCTACGTCAGGGGTTATTGACCTATTTTCTCATGTGATGAAAAATAGCCGTGGTTTGCGACCTGGAGATCCATAGTCGACATCGACTGGCGGAGACCCTCATCATGTGGACCTGGACCTGTAGCTGAAAGGGAATGGACGCCACGTGGTACCAAATTAATAGTCTCGAATGGTGTGGAATAGGCCTAGTGAACCGGGAAATAGTGCTCAAGAAACTCACTTTTTGCCTCGGAACTCTGATATCAACCTCGATCGACCATCGACTATTAAATAATTCTAGAACCTTCTCCAGGAAATTTTTGCCAATGGCTACATTAAATGTAGGAATATTTAGAGGAAAGGAGGAATTGATATTAATGATAAAGGAAAAGAAAGTCGACATACTTGCTTTATGTGAAACAAGACTTGCAAGAAAAGGCAGAAGGGTTTTGCATGATAACTATCAGTTCGTATATAATGCAAGAGCAGACATTAGCACAAAGAAGCACGAGAGTAGAACGAGAGGATTCTGGCTTTCTGACAAAAAAAAAAAAAAAAAGTTTCATAAAAGTCTACGCACCGCTCAAAGTCGACCATCAGAAAAAAAAGAGAAGTATTCTATGAATCCCTCCAGAATGTTAAGAACGACTTACCATACGCCGAAAATGTAGTTATCATGGGTGATCTGAA
>NC_134782.1:80296912-80316912 GCF_046742065.1 Oratosquilla oratoria | reverse complement strand
ATTAAAGTTATAGTTAATAGCATCTTCTTAATTTGACATTGTTAGTACATTATAAACTTGTCATTATTAGTATACATTAAACTGATCAATTATAGTGCCTTCCAAACTTGTCAGCATTAGTGTATTCTAAACTTTTCTTTATTAGTATATTATAAACCTGTCATTATTGATACATATTAAAGTTATTATTAGTAGTATCTTCTAAACTTGTCATTACTTGTATATTCTAGTATTAATAGTACACATTAAGAGTACTTTCTAAACATCATCATTAGTATATTCTAAACTTGTCATTATTAGTACACATTAAGGTTATTACAAATATTACCTTCTTAACTTGATATCATTTGTATATTGTAAACATGCCTTATCAAAAATACCTTTAAACTTTTTGATTAGTACATGTTAAAACTATCATTAGTATATTCTAAACTTGTCATTGATAGTACACATTAGAATGATCATTGATATTATCATTAATCTGATCATTATTAGTATGTTCTATAATTATCACTATTAATATTAGTTATCATGAACAGTATTTTGTAAACTTGTCATTATTAGTATGTTCTAAACTTGTCATTATAAGTATATTCTTAACGTATCACTATTAATATACATTAAACTTACCATTAATAGTATTTTCTAAACCTGTCATTATTAGTATATTATAAACTTACCCATAATAGTATGTTATTAATTTTCATAATATTTTCTAATATTTGTTATTATCAATATTCTCTACAACTGCCATTATTAGTGCATATTAAAGTTATCATTAATAGTACCTTCTGAACTTGTCCTTACTTGTATATTATAAACTTATCATTAATAGAATATTCTAAAATTTCATTATTAGTATATTCTAAACTTTTCATTAATAGTACACATTAAAGTTATCATTGATAGCAACTTTAATCTGATCATGATTAGTAGGTTCTATAATTAACAGTATCTTGTAAACTTGTCATTATTAGTATGTTCTATACTTGTCATTATAACTATATTCTTAACGTATCATTATTACTATACATTAAACTTACCATTAATAGTACTTTTTAAACTTGTCATTATTAGTATATTATAAACTTACCCATAATAGTATATTCTCAACTTTCATAATTAGTACACATTAATAGTAGCTTCCAAACTTGTATAACTTTGTATATTCTAAAGTTGTCACGCTTAGTACATATTATTAAAAGAATCTTCTAAACTTGTCGTTGTTGGTATATCGTAAACTTGTCATTAATAGCACTTGTTAGAATTATCTTTAATACCATAATCATTACTAGTGTACGTTACATTTTTTATTAGTTGTCCCTAAAAAGTGTCATTAACCGTATATTTTTAACTTGTCATTACTAGAACATATTAAAGTTTTCATTGATAATTCCTTTTTAACTTGTCATTATTAGTATAATTAAAACATTAATTAGTAGTCATTATTATGCTATTGTTATTTATTATTCAAAAACTCTAAAATTTTCTTTATTGGTATACAATAAAGTTTCAACTAATTGTACCTTTTGAATATGACATTATGGCACATTCAATATAAATATATTAAGTATATTCTAACCTTTCATTAACAGTACTTGTTAAAGATATTGCTAAAAGAATCTTCTAATATTGTCAATATCAATATACATTAAAGTCATTATTACTATTATATTCTAAACTTGACAATAGTACAACACAATATAGTTATTAAAAGTACCGATTATTACCACATTCTAAATTTGTCATTATTTGTGCAAATAAAATTTATCATTAATCGCACACTTCTTATTATTAGTATATTCTAAATTTGTTATTAGTAGTAAACATCGAAGTTATCATAAATATTATCTTCTAAACTTGTCATCATTAGTATATTCTAAACATGTCATTATTAGTATATTCTAATAAACTCGTCATTATTAGTTATCATTAATAGTATCTTCTAAACCTGTCATTATTAGAATATTCTAAATTTGTCATAATTAGTACACATCAAAGATATCATTAATAGTACCTTCATCATCAGAGGGTTCTATACTTTTCATTATTAGTACACATTAAAGTTATTATTAATAGTACTCTAGAATTCTCATTATACGTCATTAATAGTTCATATTAAAATTATCATTAATAGGACATTATCATTAGTATATTCTAAGCCTTGCAATATTAGTATATATCAAAGTTGTCCTTGTCATTATTATTATAATTTAAACTAGTATATTCTAAACATTCTAAACTTGACATTATTAGTATGTTTATTAAAAATTAAAGTCATTAATATTACCTTCGTAACTTATCATTAACAGTACCCTTTAAATTTGTAATTATTAGTATATTATAAACTCGTCATTATTAGTTATCATTGATAGTATCTTCTAAACCTGTCATTATCGGAATATTCTAAACTTGTCATTATTAGTACCCATCAAAGATATCATTAATAGTACCTTTTTAACTTGTCATCATTAGAATGTTCTATACTTTTCATCATTAGTACATTAATAGTACTTTCCAAATTTCTCATTATACGTGTATTCTAAACATGTCTACATTGGAATATTCTAAATTTGTCATTATTAGTATGTTTATACTTGTCATTAATAAATTGTTCATATTAAATTTATCATTATTAGTATATTCTAAACTTGGCAATATTAGTATATGTTAAAGTTGTCATTAAACCTTGTCATTATTATCATAGATTCTAAAGATGTCGTTATTGGTATATTCAAAACTCGTCATTATATTCCAAGTTTGACATCATTAATAGTACATACTAATCTTGGTTTTATTAGTATTTTCTAAACCTCTTATTGTTAGTGTGTTCTAAACTTATTATCAGTGAAAATTAATCATCAATAGTACCTTCTACACTGATCATTAACTTGCAATTATTAGTATATTCTAAACTTGTCAAGTTATCATTGTCATTAAAAAAATTTCACTACTAAAATATATTCTAAACTTGTTTTTATTAGTACACATTAAAGTTGCCACAATACCTTCTAAACTTGTCATAATTAGAATATTATAAATCTGTCCCTATTAGGATATTCTATAGTTGTCATTATTAGTACAAATTAAATCTATAATGAATACCTTCTAAACTTTAATTATTTGTATGTTTTTAGCTGTCATATTCTAAATTATTCAATATTTGTACATATCAAAGCTATTTAATAGAACCTTCTAAAATTGTCTTTATCAAAACATGTTAAAGTTATTATGAATATCATTTTGTAAAATCTTAATTATTAGTACACATTATATTTATCATTAATAGTACTTGTCATTATTAGTATGTTCTAAACTTGTCATTAATAGATCATATTAAATTTATCGTTAATAGGACATTATCATTAGTATATTCTAAGCCTGGCAATATTAGTATATATCAAAGCTGTCCTTGTCATTATTATTATAATTTAAACTAGTATATTCTAAACATTCTAAACTTGACATAATTAATATTTTCTAAAGTTATCATTATCAAAAATCAAAGTTATTAATAGTACCTTCGAAACTTATCATTAACAGTACCCTTTAAATTTGTAATTATTAGTATATTCTAAACTCGTCATTGTTAGTTATCATTGATAGTATCTTCTAAACCTGTCATTATCGGAATATTCAAAATTTGTCATTATTAGTACCCATCAAAGATATCATTAATATAACCTTTTAAACTTGTCATCATTAGAATGTTCTATACTTTTCATCATTAAAGTTATCATTAATAGTACTTTCCAAATTTCTAATTGTACGTATATTCTAAACATATCTACATTGGAATATTCTAAACTTGTCATTATTAGTATGTTTATACTTGTCATTAATAAATTGTTCATATCAAATTTATCTATTCTAAACTTGGCAATATTAGCATATGTTAATGTTGTCATTAAACCTTGTCATTATTATCATAGATTCTAAAGATGTCGTTATTGGTATATTCAAAACTCGTCATTATAGTAAACTTATTACTAATAGTATCTTCTAATCTTTTCATTATCACTATATTCCAAGTTTGACATCATTAGTACAGATTAAATCTATCATTAATAGTACATACTAATCTTTGTTTTATTAGTATTTTCTAAACCTGTTATTGTTAGTGTGTTCTGAACTTATTATCAGTAAAAATTAGTCATTAATAACCTTCTACACTAATCATACACTAATCATACACAATACACATTAAAGTTATCATTAGTAGTATATTCCAAAGTTGTATATATCAAACTAGTCATTAACTTATCGTTGTTAATATAATCTAAAATTTCCATAATTAGTACATTCTAAAACTGTCTTTTAGTGCACATTAAGTTTAATGTATAGTATTAATGATACGTTAAGAACTTATAATGACAAGTTTAGAACTAATAGTACTTTCTAGCTTTGTAATTATCAGTGTATTCTAAACTTGCCATTACAAGTATATTCTAAACCTGACATTATTAGCATATTCTAAATTATTAAATTTTTCATTATTAGTATTGTCATTATTAGCTTGTCAATATTTGTATGTTCTAAACCCTAATTATTAGTACACAAACAATATTTTCTAAAGTTGTCATTGTTCTTATATTCGAAATATATCAGTATTAGTATATACTAAACATATCTTCTTTGGTATTCTAAACTTGTCATTATTAGTACACATTAAAGTTATCATTATTAAGACCTTATATGCTTATCATTATTAGTATATTCTAAACTTGGCAATACTAATATATTCCAAAGTTTATAATTATTAAAAACTTGTCATTATTAATATGTTCTAGTTATCATTATTACTGGCTTCTTAATATGACATAGTTAGTTTTTTTCTTCAAAACTAATCATTATTAGTATGTATTATAGTTAGCATTAATAGCTAAATTTTGCATTATTAATATGATTCAAACGTGCCATTATTCCTACACATTAACATTAGATTGTGATAATAGTCACATGTTTACAACATGTGACTATTAGTACATATTAAAGTTATCATTAATAGTGCCATTATTAGTATATACCAAAAATTAACTATTAGAAGATATTAAAGTTTTTATATATAATACATTCTAAACTTGTCATTATTAATACAAATTATAGTTATCATATATAGAACCTTCTAAAATTGTTATTTTTAGTAATTTCTAAACTTGCCATTATCAATATAATCTAAACTTTTACACATTAAAGTTATCATAGATATTATCTTCTAAGCTTGTCATTAGTATACTCTAATTATGGCATTATTTTAAACTTGTGATTCTTATATTCTAAGCTCGTTATTATTGGTACATACTAAATTTTTCATTAGTAATACCTTCTAAATTAGTATATTCTAAACTTGTCATTACATGTATATTCTAAACCTGACATTATTAGCATATTCTAAATATGTCATTATTGGTATATTCAACACTTGTCATTATAAGTACCCATTAAAACTTGTCATTATTAGTACACATTACTATTATTAGTATATTCTAAACTTGGTAATAATAATATATTCCGAGTTGATTATTATCCTAAACATGTCTTTGTTAGTATATTCAAAACTAATTGTACGTATTATAGTTACCTTTAATAGCAACTTCTGCTATGCTATTATTAGTATTTTCTAAACCTTGCATTATAATATATATCAAATATATCATTATTACTACACATTAACGTTATTATTAATGTAACCTTCTAAACATGTCATTATTAAAATATTGCAAACCTGTGAATATTAGTACACATTAAAATTGCCATTATAATTTTGTCAATGTTCGGATATTCATCTTTCATTAATAGTATATTCTAAACTTATTATTATTAGTATATTATAAACTTATCATTATTAGTATATTCTAAAATCATCATTATTGTAATCTAAACTTGTGATTATTAGTACACCTTAAACTTATCATTAAACCTTGTAAACCTTGTAAACCTATCGTTATTAGTATAATCTACACTTGTCATTATTTCTATAAATTAAAGTTATCTTTAACAGTATCTTCTAAACTTGTCAATCTAAATTTGTCATTATTGGTATATTCAACACTTGATATTATTAGTACCTATTAAAGCTTGTCAATTTTATGTTCTAAACCCTCATTATTTGTACATGCTAAACATCTTCTTCGGTATTCTAAACTTTATTGGTATACATTAAAGTTATCATTACTAGGACCTTATCATTATTATTATATTCTAAACTTGGTAATAATAATATATTCTGAGTTTATCATTATTCTAAACTTGTCATTATTAGTATATTCTAAACTTCTAAAGTTATCATTAGTAGTGTCTTCTAAACATGTCATTGTTGGTATATTCAAAACTAATTATTAGTACGTATTATAGTTATCCTTAATAGCAATTTTTACTATGATATTATTAGTATCTTCTAAACTTGTCAATCTCAATTTGTCATTATTGGTATATTCAACACTTGATATTATTAGTACCTATTAAAGCTTGTCAATTTTATGTTCTAAACCCTCATTATTAGTACATACTAAACATATCTTCTTCGGTATTCTAAACTTTATTGGTATACATTAAAGTTATTATTACTAGGACCTTGAATCCTTATCATTATTAGTATATTCTAAACTTGGTAATAATAATATATACCGAGTTTATCATTATTCTAAACTTGTCAATCTCAATTTGTCATTATTGGTATATTCAACACTTGACTTGTCAATTTTATGTTCTAAACCCTCTTCGGTATTCTAAACCTTATTGGTATACATTAAAGTTATCATTACTAGAACCTTGTATCCTTATCATTATTAGTATATTCTAAACTTGGTTATAATAATATATTCCGAGTTTATCATTATTCTAAACTAGTCATTATTAGTATATTCTAAACTTCTGAGTATTAGTACATGTCATTGTTGGTATATTCAAAACTAGTTATTAGTACCTATTATAGTTATCCTTAATTATATATATATTTTATAATTATATTATTAGCATTATTGATATATTTCAAACGTGTCATTATTTCTACATATTAACATTATCATTAATGTAACCTCCTAAACATGTCATTATTGTAATATTGTAAACCTGTGATTATTAGCACACATTAGTTATTCTAAACCTGTGATTATAAAAGTTAATCATATAAAAGTTATCATTCGTTTTATCTTCCATACATGCCATTATTAGTAATGACAAGTTTAGAATACACTAAAAATAGCATTTTTGTAATATAAGGTAAAGATAAGTTCAGAAGATACCTTAATGACAACTTTTAGAAGGTAATGTTAATGATAACTTTAATGTGTACTATATAAACAAAGTACTATTTACTAATAAGGGTAAGTTTAGAAGGTACTATAATTGATAACGTTAACTTGTACTAATAACGACAAGCTTAGAATATGCTAATAATTCCAAATTTAGAAGGTACTATTAAGGATAACTTTAATGTCTATCAATAGTGATAAGTTTAGTATATACTATTAAAGAGAAGTTTAGAATATACTAATAATGACAAGTTTGCAAAGCACTATTAAAGATAAAATCTATGTGAAATAATAATGAAAAAATGAGAATATGACAAGTTTACATGTTAATGAACAATTAATTTATAATAAAATGGATAATTTTGTAAAAAAAAAAACGTATAGCGTTCAGCAGGCACTATAAGTAAAATATTTAATGTTAATGTGTACTAATAATTACTTTAATGAGTACTAATAGTGAAAAATTTACAAAATACTAGTAATGACATGTTTAGAATATACTTTTAATGATAACTTTGATATGCACTAATAGAAGTTTAAAATATATTAGGAATGGATATTGTCGATTGTACTATTAATGATATATACAATGTGTACTATAATCAAAACCTTAGAAAATTATCTATAATAACTTTAATATGTTTTAACAATCAAAAATTTAGAAGGTTCTATTAAATATCTTTGATACGTACTAATATTGAATAATTTGATTTGTACTAATAATGAACATTTTTAGAATATACTAACAATGACAACTAGAATTTCAACATAATATGTATTAAGAGAGATAAATTTACAATATTTTAATGATAAGTTTAGAAGGTATTATTAATGATAACTCTAATGTGTACTAGTAATAACAAGTTAAGAATATACTAATAATGACAATTTTAGAAGGTACTATTGGATGATAGCTTTAATGTGCTCTAATAATGACAAATTTAGAATATGCTAGTAATGACAATTTTGTAACATACAAATAATGTCAAGTTTAGAATGTACTAGTAATGACAAGTTTAGAAAGTACTATTAATGATAACTTTAGAGTGTACTAATACTGAAAAGTTTATAATATACAAATAATAAAAATTTTAGAATAAGAAATAATGACAAGTTTAGAAGAAACTAATATTGACATGTTTAAAATATAGATTATGTTTAAAAGATCCTATTAAATTATATAATAATGGCACGTAATAATAAGAAGTTTAGAAGGTATTGTTAATGTATATTTTAAAGTTGTCACTCTTAGTACATATTTAAGTTATCATTAAAAGAATCTTCTGAACTTGTCCTTATTGGTATATCCAAAACTTGTCATTAAAAGCACTCGTTGAAATTATCATTAATACCATAATCTTAATTTTCCATTACTAGTACACATTAAAGTTTTTATTAGTGGTACCTAAAAAGTGTCATTAATCGTATATTATAAACTTGTCATTACTAGAACATATTAAAATTATCATTGATAATTCCTTGACAACTTGTCATTATTAGAATAATTCAAACATTAATTAGTAATCATTATTAGTGTATTCTAAACCTGTTATTGTTAGTCATTATTCAAAAACTAAACCTTTCATTGTTAGTACACATTAAAGTTTCAGTTAATTCTACCTTTTAAATATGACATTATGACACATTAAACTTGTAATTCTTAGTATATTCTAAAGTTTCTTTAATAGTACGTGTTAATCAATATACATTAAAGTTATTATTACTATTATATTCTAATCTTGACATTATTACAACACAATAAAGTTATTAAAAGTACCTATTATTACCACATTCTAAATTTGTCATTATTTGTGCAAATGAAACGTATAATTACTCGCACACTTCTTATTATTAGCATATTCTAAATTTGTTATTATTAGTAAACATTGAAGTTATCATAACTTGTCATCATTAGTATATTTTAAATGTCATTATTAGTACATTCTAATAATTATTAATATATTCTAAACTCGTCATTATTAGTTATTTTAGTAGTATTCTCTAAACCTGTCATTATTAGAATGTTTTATACTTTCATTATTAGTACACATTAAAGTTATAATTAATAGTACTTTCTAAACTTCAGTATATTCTAAACATGTATATCCTAACATGTCTTCATTGGTATATTCTAAACTTGTCATCATTACTATGTTCTAAACTTGTCATTAATACTTCATATTAAATTTATCATTATTAGCACGTTCTAAACTTATCATTATTAGTATATTCTAAACTTGGCAATATGTTAGAGTTGTCATTAAACCTTGTCATTATTATTATCGTTTAAACTAGTATATTCTAAACTTTCTAAACTTGACATTATTAGTATGTTCTAAACTTATCATAAGAAAAAATTAAAGTCATTAATAGTACCTTCGAAACTTATCATTAACAGTACCCTTTAAATGTTTAATTATTACTATATTCTAAACTCATCATTATTAGTTATCATTAATAATATCTTCTAAACCTCTCATTATCGGAATATTCTAAACTTGTCATTATCAGTACCCATCAAAGTAATAGTACCTTTTAAACTTGTCATCATTAGAATGTTTTATACTTTTCATTATTAGTACACATTAATGTTATCATTAATAATACTTTCCAAATTTCTCATTATACGTATATTCTAAATATATCTACATTGGAATATTCTAAACATGTCATTATTAGTATGTTCTAAACTTGTCATTAATAGTTCATATTAACTTATCATTATTAGTATATTCTAAACTTGGCAATATTAGTTTATGAGTTGGCATTATTATTATAGTTTAAACTAGTATATTCTAATGATGTCGTTATTAGTATATTAAAAACTCGTCATTATTAGTAAACTTATCATTAATAGTATCTTCTAATCTTTTCATTATTACTATATTCCCAGTTTGACATTATTCGTACACATCTATCATTATTAGTACCTACTAATCTTGTTTTATTAGTATTGTCTAAACTTGGCAATACTAATACATTCCAAAGTTTATAATTATTTAAAACTTGACATTATTAATATGTTCTAAAATTGTGAGTATTAGCACATGTTAAAGTTATCATTATTACTGGCTTCTTAATATGACATTAATAGTTTTTTTTTCAAAACTAATCATTATTAGTACGTATTATAGTTAGCATTAATAGCAACTTCTAATTATGCTATTAATAATATTTACTAAACTTTGCATTATTAATATGATTCAAACGTGTCACTATTGCTACACATTAACATCATCACCTTCTAAACCTTAGATTGTGATATGTACTAATAGTCACATTTGACTATTAGTACATATTAAAGTTATCATTAATAGTGTATTAAAGTTTTTATTTATAATACATTCTAAACTTGTCATTATTACTACAAATTATAGTTATCATAGACCTTTTAAAATTTTCATTTTTAGTAATTTCTAAACTTGCCATTATCAATATATTCTAAATTAGTATATTCTAAACTTGTCATTACATGTATATTCTAAAGCTGACATTATTAGCATTTTCTAAATATGTCATTATTGGTATATTCAACACTTGTCATTATAAGTACCCATTAAAACTTGTCATTATTAGTACACATTAGTTATCACTAACTTTCTTAAGTGGCCATTTTCGTAAATTCGAAAAATCATTATTAATAAATACTAAACATATCTTGTTTGGTATTCTAAACATTGAAGTTATCATTACTATGACCTTGTATCCTTACCATTATTAGTATATTCTAAACTTGGTAATAATGATATATTCCGAGTTGATAATTATCCTAAACTTGTCATTATTAGTATATTCTAAACTTTTGAGTATTAGTACATATTAAAGTTATCATTATGATAAGTTTAGAATATACTAATAATGACAAGTCTAGAATACTCCAATAATGACAGGTTAAAAAGATAATACTTGTTAGTACTATCTAAACATCATCATTAGTATATTCTAAATTTGTCATTATTAGTACACATTAACGTTATTATCAATATTACCTTCTTAACTTGACATTATTAGTATATTGCCTTATAAAAAATACCTTTTAAACTTTTTCTTTTTATTAGTATATGTATCAGTAAAGGCATCTTCCTAACTTTTTTTTATTTGAACACATTAGAACACACTAAAATTACCATTCTAAACATGTCATTACTTCAATATTTTAATGTGTATTAATAATGACAAATGTGTAATAAGTTTAGAATATACAAATAAGGACAAGTTTAGAAAAATGACAGCTTTGGAGGATACTGATAGTAATAAGTTTAGTTCCTAATAATGATAACTTTAATGCGTACTAATAATGACAAGTTTAGAACATACCAAAGAAGATATGTTTAGAATATACAAATAATGACAAGTTTAGAAAAGTGTTGTTGATGATAAATTTAAGGTGTACTAATAATGGCAAGTTTAGAACATACAAATAATGACAAGCTTAACTCTAATGTGTATTAATAATGACAAATGTGTAATAAGTTTAGAATATACAAATAAGGACAAGTTTAGAAAAATGACAGCTTTGGAGGATACTGATAGTAATAAGTTTAGTTCCTAATAATGATAACTTTAATGCGTACTAATAATGACAAGTTTAGAACATACCAAAGAAGATATGTTTAGAATATACAAATAATGACAAGTTTAGAAAAGTGTTGTTGATGATAAATTTAAGGTGTACTAATAATGGCAAGTTTAGAACATACAAATAATGACAAGCTTAACTCTAATGTGTATTAATAATGACAAATGTAGAATATACTAATAATATCATGTTTAGAATATACTAATAATGACAAGATTAGTATATGCTAATAATTTAAGGTTTTTGATATACGCGTAATAGCAAGTTCATTAAATAGAAAGTTAATACAATAATAAATAGAAAGTTATTAAATAACAAGTTAATACACTAACAATGACAAGTTTAGAAGGTACTATAAATTGGTTTTTAGTGTGTACTATAAATTACGAGCTTAGAATATACTAAAAAATTTAAGTCTAAAATAATGATATGTTTAGATAATGACATATATAGATATAAAGACATTTACAAGTTTAGATTAAGGACATATAAAAGGTAACTTTAATTTTGGCTAATAATGAATAGTTTAAGATATTAATAACAACTTTAATGTGTGCTTATAATGATATGTTTAGAATATACTAATGATGACAAGTTTAGTAGGAAATATTTATGATAACTTTAATAAAATGAATATACGAACGAATATTTTAATAATGGAAAGTTTATACAAGTTTAGAATGTAGTAGTAATAATAAATCTAATGTGTTCTAAAAATGACAAGCTTAGAAAATACTAATACATAGGTTCAGAAGGCACTGTTAATGAGTGCTAATAATGAGAATTTTAGAATATACCAATAATGATAAGTTTAGAAGGTACTAATAACAAAAACTTTAATTTGTATTATTAATGAAATGTTTATAATATAATAATAATGTCAACTTTTTAATAATGAAAGTTTCTTGTCTACTAATTATGATAACAAATGTCGTAGCACATTTGTAAAATAATACTGATGACCCACTTTCGGAGAAGAATAAGCGAAGATATAGAGATCTGTATATTTTGATCACTTACTGTGATCCTCTTCGGCAGATATGAGTTACAAAGTACAGAACAATGTGTATTTATAGTAAAGCAGTGAGGTAGCAAGAGGGGACGAGGCTCAGATCAACACGCCCGGCACGCATGCTCGCATCTTGGTGGCTCAGGTCACATGACCGGCGTTGCATGGGCCTTGGTGATTTTTGTCCACCACTAATGTTGATGGTAACATTTTATTTATGGCAAAAGAAGATATACAGTCTGGTGACCATTGACCATGGGAAATGTTGTAATTTGGGAAATTATTTATTAAGGAGGATTCTACTATTTTTCTTCTGAAACTACATTTGGATTTATAAATTATTTCAGCATCGTCCCAATTTATTCGGTGGTTTTTATTGGCGACGTGCTGAAATACTGCGGAATTTTCCTGTCCGTATTTAACAGAGTTCTTGTGCTCCTTAAATAATACCTTCTAAACTTGCCCAAATTAACTTGTTATTATTAGGATATTACAAACTTGCCATTTTAGTATATTTTATTTTTTCATGATTAGTACATGTTAAAGTCATTATTGGCATATTCATCAAATGTATCTTGCATTATACGTATATTGTAAACTTGTCATTATCAGTACACATTAGAGCTATTAGTAATAATACCTTCTAAACTTGACATCATTTGTACATTACAACCTTGCCATTATTAACATATTCTAAATTATTAGTTCACATTAAATTTATTATGCAATACTACCTTCTAAACTTGTCGTTATTAGTATATTTTAAACTTGTTATTACTAGTACATATTAAAGTTATCATTAACAATACCTTCTAAACTTGTCATAATTAGAATATTATAAATCTGTCCCTATTAGGATATTCTATAGTTGTCATTATTAGTACAAATTAAATTTATAATGAATACCTTCTAAACTTCTAATTATTATTTGTGTTTTTAGCTGTCATATTCTAAATTATTCAATATTTGTACATATCAAAGCTATTTAATAGAACCTTCTAAAATTGTCATTATCAAAACATGTTAAAGTTATTATAAATATTTTGTAAAATCTTAATTATTAGTACACATTATATTAATCTTTAATAGTACTATCGACAATATTCATTATTAGTATATTCTAAACTTCTCATATTAAAGATATCATCAATAGTTCCGATTCAGCATGTTATTTATAGTATATTCTAAACTTGTTACTATTAGTGCATATTAAAGTTATCATTAAAAGTATATTCTAAACTTGTATTTTTTCATTATTAGTATTCATTAAAGTAATTATTAGTACACATTAGAGATTTGACCAATATTAAAGTTATCATTAAAAGTATATTCTAAACTTGTATTTTTTCATTATTAGTATTCATTAAAGTAATTATTAGTACACATTAGAGATTTGACCAATAGGACCTGCTAAACACTATACTTTTTTCTAAACTTCCCATTTTTATCATAAATTAATTTTTTCATTAACATGTAAACTTGTCATATTCTAAAATTTTCATCGTCATTTCACATTAAAGTTATCATTAATAGTGCCTTCTAAAACCTATCATTAAGGTACCTTCTGAACTTGTATATTACAAAAACTTACTTTATTTGTATATTACAAAAATGCTATTTTTAGTGTTTTCTAAACTTTTCATTATTATCACATTAGCACATATTAGCACCTTCTAAAATCGTCATTATTATTATATTAAACTTGTCTTTATCAGTATATTCTAAACTTATCTTCTAAAGTTTTTTTCTAAACATGCCATTTTTATATATTCCTTTTCAACATTAGTACACATTAATTCATTTTTACTGTACCTTTCAAACTTGTGATTATATTATATATGTATATTAAAATCTTGACAGTATTAGTACCTTGAAGTTATCATTAATAGTAGTTTCTTAACTTGTTATCATTTGTCATCATTTGCCATTTGCCATATAAGTTATCATTAATAGTATCTTCTAAATATCTAATTTTTAGTATAATTTAAACTTCTCATTATTGGTGTTTTCTAAATTTGTCATTATTGGATTACATTAAATTAATAGTACTACTAGTAATAGTATTACTAACGACAAGTTTATAAGGTACTATTAATGATAACTTTAGTGTGTACTTATAACGAGAATTTTAGTATATACCAATGATAACTTTAATATGGGTTGATAAAGACAAGTTTCGAACATACTAATTATAACAAGTTTTGATGGTTCTTTTGATAATAATAGTTTAGAATATACTAATAATGTGTTTAGAATATACTAACGATAATAAGTTTAGAATATAATGTTAATAATGACAAGTTTAGAATATACTAATAATAATAAGTTTATAATACACTAATATACTAATAACGACAGTTTCAGAATATACTAAAATAAGTTTACAAGGTACTGCTAAGGATAATTTTTATATTTACTAATAATGATATACTAATGACAAGTTTACAAGGTAAATTTCAATGACAAGTTTAGAATATACTAATAATGAAAAGTTTAGAAGGCACTATTAATGATAACTTTAATGTGGACAAGTCTAGAATAGTGTAACAATCGCAAGTTTAGAAGGTTAAAATTATAACGTTAATGACATGCTTGAAATATATTAATAATGCAAAGTTTAGAAAATACTAAGAATAGCAAAATTAGAAGTTGCAATTAATGATTACTGTAATGTGTACTAATAATGATAAGTTTTGAATATACTAACAATAATATGTATACTAATACTCACAAGTTTAGAATATACAAATAAGGACAAGTTTAGAAAAATGACAGCTTTGGAGGATACAGATAGTAATAAGTTTAATCCTAATAATGATAACTTTAATGCGTACTAATAATGACAAGTTTAGAACATACCAAAGAAGATATGTTTAGAATATACAAATAATGACAAGTTTAGAAAAGTGTTGTTGATGATAAATTTAAGGTGTACTAATAATGGCAAGTTTAGAACATACAAATAATGACAAGCTTAACTCTAATGTGTATTAATAATGACAAATGTGTAATAAGTTTAGAATATACAAATAAGGACAAGTTTAGAAAAATGACAGCTTTGGAGGATACTGATAGTAATAAGTTTAGTTCCTAATAATGATAACTTTAATGCGTACTAATAATGACAAGTTTAGAACATACCAAAGAAGATATGTTTAGAATATACAAATAATGACAAGTTTAGAAAAGTGTTGTTGATGATAAATTTAAGGTGTACTAATAATGGCAAGTTTAGAACATACAAATAATGACAAGCTTAACTCTAATGTGTATTAATAATGACAAATGTAGAATATACTAATAATATCATGTTTAGAATATACTAATAATGACAAGATTAGTATATGCTAATAATTTAAGGTTTTTGATATACGCGTAATAGCAAGTTCATTAAATAGAAAGTTAATACAATAATAAATAGAAAGTTATTAAATAACAAGTTAATACACTAACAATGACAAGTTTAGAAGGTACTATAAATTGGTTTTTAGTGTGTACTATAAATTACGAGCTTAGAATATACTAAAAAATTTAAGTCTAAAATAATGATATGTTTAGATAATGACATATATAGATATAAAGACATTTACAAGTTTAGATTAAGGACATATAAAAGGTAACTTTAATTTTGGCTAATAATGAATAGTTTAAGATATTAATAACAACTTTAATGTGTGCTTATAATGATATGTTTAGAATATACTAATGATGACAAGTTTAGTAGGAAATATTTATGATAACTTTAATAAAATGAATATACGAACGAATATTTTAATAATGGAAAGTTTATACAAGTTTAGAATGTAGTAGTAATAATAAATCTAATGTGTTCTAAAAATGACAAGCTTAGAAAATACTAATACATAGGTTCAGAAGGCACTGTTAATGAGTGCTAATAATGAGAATTTTAGAATATACCAATAATGATAAGTTTAGAAGGTACTAATAACAAAAACTTTAATTTGTATTATTAATGAAATGTTTATAATATAATAATAATGTCAACTTTTTAATAATGAAAGTTTCTTGTCTACTAATTATGATAACAAATGTCGTAGCACATTTGTAAAATAATACTGATGACCCACTTTCGGAGAAGAATAAGCGAAGATATAGAGATCTGTATATTTTGATCACTTACTGTGATCCTCTTCGGCAGATATGAGTTACAAAGTACAGAACAATGTGTATTTATAGTAAAGCAGTGAGGTAGCAAGAGGGGACGAGGCTCAGATCAACACGCCCGGCACGCATGCTCGCATCTTGGTGGCTCAGGTCACATGACCGGCGTTGCATGGGCCTTGGTGATTTTTGTCCACCACTAATGTTGATGGTAACATTTTATTTATGGCAAAAGAAGATATACAGTCTGGTGACCATTGACCATGGGAAATGTTGTAATTTGGGAAATTATTTATTAAGGAGGATTCTACTATTTTTATTATTAAACTACATTTGGATTTATAAATTATTTCAGCATCGTCCCAATTTATTCGGTGGTTTTTATTGGCGACGTGCTGAAATACTGCGGAATTTTCCTGTCCGTATTTAACAGAGTTCTTGTGCTCCTTAACCCTGGTATTGAGATCTCGACCAGTCTGTCCCCAATATACATCATTGCAATCTAAACAAGGTAATTTATAAACTCCAGGAGTTGTATTACTCTTGGATCTATGATGTATATTGACAACTTTACTGAACAAATTATTAGGATAATGGAAGATAAAATTTACCTTTTCCTTTGGTAACATGTGAGACAATTCATGGATTGATTTGTTAAAAGGCAATTTTATGCATCTATTATCCCAATTATGATTCATGGCGGAATGGGAATCTGTTTTGTGAAAACTAATTTTGGCCTTGCTAAGAGCTTTTTGTAAAAACCACGGCGGGTATCCTAATTTTGTTAGTTGATTTTTCACAGAATTTAGTTCCAAATCTAAGTATTGGGAGCTACAAATTCTCAAAGCCCGTAAGAATAGGCCTGAAGCTACACTATATTTTATTTTGTCAGGATGGTGGCTAAAGAAATGTAGGTAGCTCCCTGTGTGGGTGGGCTTCCTATAAACTGTGAAGGACAGTGACTCTTATTATTAAAATATCTAGAAAAGGTAATTTGTGATCTAATTCCCATTCCACCTTGAACTTAATATTGTTCGTTAGGTGATTGAGTTGGTTGTGAAATTCTTGGAATGAACCCCATTCATCATCCCAAACCGTAAAGATGTCATCTACATATCTATGCCAAAACATGGCGGGTGGTTTAATTTCCGGTAATAGCACTGATTCAAAATATTCCATATATAAGTTGGCTAGAACTGGCGAGAGATTAGAGCCCATGGAACATCCGAATTTCTGTTTATAATAAAGATCTTTGAATGAAAAAACATTGGTGTTGACGCAAAGTTGTGTTAAACACCAATGTTTTTTCATTCAAAGATCTTGCTACCTCACTGCTTTACTATAAATACACATTGTTCTGTACTTTGTAACTCATATCTGCCGAAGAGGATCACAGTAAGTGATCGAAATATACAGATCTCTATATCTTCGCTTATTCTTCTCCGAAAGTGGGTCATCAGTATTAATTATGATAAGTTTAGAATATGCAAATAGTAACAGGTTTAGAAGGAACTATTACTGATAGCCATAAGATATTCTAAAATGACAAATTTATAATATACTAATAATGACATGTTTAGAATATACTAACATTGAGAAGTTTAGAAGGTACTATTAATGAAAACTTTAATGTGTAATAATAATGAAAAGTTTAGAATATACTAACAATGGCAAGTACTGATTATATTAATAATGAGAAGTTTAGAATACAGTATTGATTATAACTTTAGTGTCTACATGTTTAGAATATACTAATAATGACAAGCTTACAAGGTACCACTAAGGAAAATCTTAATGTGTCCTAATAATGATAAATTTAGAAGGTACTATTAATAGTAACTTTAATGCGTATTAATAATTTAGAATATACTCACAATTATAAGGACAAGTTTAGAACATACTAATAATGCCATGTTTAGAAGTTACTATTAATGATGACTTCAATGTGCACTAATAATATGTCATGTAATTGATAATTGTCCACAATTTTAGGTTCTATTGTAAATGTTAAATCTAGTTTCGACGGCTCTTCTGTATCTGGTGTTTTCACTGACCCTTTGGGTCATTGTGTATTCCATGGTCATGTCCAGCAGTACAATACCCCACAAGTCGTCTCCTGCTCGCACTGTCATGTTTTCCCAACAAAGTTATTGGCAATTGAAGTCCCCCATAATTACCAGATCACCCCTGCCCATTAGTATCTCATTTAGTGATTTCCATGTATCTTTAGCATTTTTGTATGTTCGTTCTTTTTCCAAGCGTTCGTTTTCGGGAGCATGTAGGTCAACACACGTAGGTCACGTTTAAGTCTGTCTTGGCCAAGAACATGATTCCTCCTCCCTGTTTCTTGTCCCTATTTTTTATCGATGGATAGTATTTCACCTCTTAGTTTAGTCTCTACAATTCCCTTTATGGCTGGTTTTTCTTCTAGTAGGTAATCATTGAATTCGTTCAGACCTGAAATTAATCCGTCAATGTTAGTATAGGCCACTTTTAATTTTCTTCTTTCTCCATTTTTTTCTGTCTTTGGTTTGTTCGTTTTGAGGTGTGTGTGTGTGTGTGTGTGTGTGTGTGTGTGTGTGTGTGTGTGTGTGTGTGTGTGTGTGTGTGTGTGTGTGTGTGTGTGTGTGTGTGTGTGTGTGTGTGTGTGTGTGTGTGTGTGTGTGTGTGTGTGTGTGTGTGTGTGTGTGTGTGTGTGTGTGTGTGTGTGTGTGTGTGTGTGTGTGTGTGTGTGTGTGTGTGTGTGTATGTGTGTGTGATACAAATAGATGCGTACCGTTCGTTGTGTGTCTCAATGTAAAAGGAATAAAAAACTAACATGCGTTCGCTTTCTTGTATCACTCAGTTTTTGGTTCCCCACAGATGACGTGGAACTAAAACTTATTATTATTGGTCATAGAACTCAAGACAGCCAAAAATATAATTTGTTCGATCTACGTCAGGGGTTATTGACCTATTTTCTCATGTGATGAAAAATAGCCGTGGTTTGCGACCTGGAGATCCATAGTCGACATCGACTGGCGGAGACCCTCATCAT
>NC_134782.1:80274412-80291912 GCF_046742065.1 Oratosquilla oratoria | reverse complement strand
AACTTCCAATTTGCTATTTTTAGTATTTTCTAAACTCTGCATTACTAATATACTTCAAACTTATCATTATTACTACATATTAACGTCTTCATTAATATGACCTTATAAACATATCCTTATTAAAATAGTGTAAGCTTGTGATTATTAGTACTCATTAAAGTTATAATTAATAGTGCCTCTAAGATTGTCATTATAAAGTTGTCATTGTTCGGATATTCTAAACTTTCATTATTAGTATATTCTAAACTTATTATTATTAATATATTCTAAACTCATTATCATTATATTCTAAACCTGTCATTATTGGATTATTACACCTTAATGTTGTCTTTATTAATACACATTAAAGTTATTATTAATAGTACTTTGTAAATTTATATTCTAAACTAGTTATTGTTAGTACAAAATAAAGTTAATATTAGTAGAACCTTCTTAGCTTATCGTTATTAGTACATTCCACACTTGTCATTATTTCTAAACATTAAAGTTACCTCTAACAGTATCTTCTAAATGTCATTTTAGGTATATTCTAAACCTGTGATTATTAGTACATGTTAAAGTTATCATTCGTTCTATCTTTCATATATGTCATTACTAGTATATTCTAATCTTGTCATTATTAGGACTCATTAAAGTTATAGTTAATAGCATCTTCTTAATTTGACATTGTTAGTACATTATAAACTTGTCATTATTAGTATACATTAAACTGATCAATTATAGTGCCTTCCAAACTTGTCAGCATTAGTGTATTCTAAACTTTTCTTTATTAGTATATTATAAACCTGTCATTATTGATACATATTAAAGTTATTATTAGTAGTATCTTCTAAACTTGTCATTACTTGTATATTCTAGTATTAATAGTACACATTAAGAGTACTTTCTAAACATCATCATTAGTATATTCTAAACTTGTCATTATTAGTACACATTAAGGTTATTACAAATATTACCTTCTTAACTTGATATCATTTGTATATTGTAAACATGCCTTATCAAAAATACCTTTAAACTTTTTGATTAGTACATGTTAAAACTATCATTAGTATATTCTAAACTTGTCATTGATAGTACACATTAGAATGATCATTGATATTATCATTAATCTGATCATTATTAGTATGTTCTATAATTATCACTATTAATATTAGTTATCATGAACAGTATTTTGTAAACTTGTCATTATTAGTATGTTCTAAACTTGTCATTATAAGTATATTCTTAACGTATCACTATTAATATACATTAAACTTACCATTAATAGTATTTTCTAAACCTGTCATTATTAGTATATTATAAACTTACCCATAATAGTATGTTATTAATTTTCATAATATTTTCTAATATTTGTTATTATCAATATTCTCTACAACTGCCATTATTAGTGCATATTAAAGTTATCATTAATAGTACCTTCTGAACTTGTCCTTACTTGTATATTATAAACTTATCATTAATAGAATATTCTAAAATTTCATTATTAGTATATTCTAAACTTTTCATTAATAGTACACATTAAAGTTATCATTGATAGCAACTTTAATCTGATCATGATTAGTAGGTTCTATAATTAACAGTATCTTGTAAACTTGTCATTATTAGTATGTTCTATACTTGTCATTATAACTATATTCTTAACGTATCATTATTACTATACATTAAACTTACCATTAATAGTACTTTTTAAACTTGTCATTATTAGTATATTATAAACTTACCCATAATAGTATATTCTCAACTTTCATAATTAGTACACATTAATAGTAGCTTCCAAACTTGTATAACTTTGTATATTCTAAAGTTGTCACGCTTAGTACATATTATTAAAAGAATCTTCTAAACTTGTCGTTGTTGGTATATCGTAAACTTGTCATTAATAGCACTTGTTAGAATTATCTTTAATACCATAATCATTACTAGTGTACGTTACATTTTTTATTAGTTGTCCCTAAAAAGTGTCATTAACCGTATATTTTTAACTTGTCATTACTAGAACATATTAAAGTTTTCATTGATAATTCCTTTTTAACTTGTCATTATTAGTATAATTAAAACATTAATTAGTAGTCATTATTATGCTATTGTTATTTATTATTCAAAAACTCTAAAATTTTCTTTATTGGTATACAATAAAGTTTCAACTAATTGTACCTTTTGAATATGACATTATGGCACATTCAATATAAATATATTAAGTATATTCTAACCTTTCATTAACAGTACTTGTTAAAGATATTGCTAAAAGAATCTTCTAATATTGTCAATATCAATATACATTAAAGTCATTATTACTATTATATTCTAAACTTGACAATAGTACAACACAATATAGTTATTAAAAGTACCGATTATTACCACATTCTAAATTTGTCATTATTTGTGCAAATAAAATTTATCATTAATCGCACACTTCTTATTATTAGTATATTCTAAATTTGTTATTAGTAGTAAACATCGAAGTTATCATAAATATTATCTTCTAAACTTGTCATCATTAGTATATTCTAAACATGTCATTATTAGTATATTCTAATAAACTCGTCATTATTAGTTATCATTAATAGTATCTTCTAAACCTGTCATTATTAGAATATTCTAAATTTGTCATAATTAGTACACATCAAAGATATCATTAATAGTACCTTCATCATCAGAGGGTTCTATACTTTTCATTATTAGTACACATTAAAGTTATTATTAATAGTACTCTAGAATTCTCATTATACGTCATTAATAGTTCATATTAAAATTATCATTAATAGGACATTATCATTAGTATATTCTAAGCCTTGCAATATTAGTATATATCAAAGTTGTCCTTGTCATTATTATTATAATTTAAACTAGTATATTCTAAACATTCTAAACTTGACATTATTAGTATGTTTATTAAAAATTAAAGTCATTAATATTACCTTCGTAACTTATCATTAACAGTACCCTTTAAATTTGTAATTATTAGTATATTATAAACTCGTCATTATTAGTTATCATTGATAGTATCTTCTAAACCTGTCATTATCGGAATATTCTAAACTTGTCATTATTAGTACCCATCAAAGATATCATTAATAGTACCTTTTTAACTTGTCATCATTAGAATGTTCTATACTTTTCATCATTAGTACATTAATAGTACTTTCCAAATTTCTCATTATACGTGTATTCTAAACATGTCTACATTGGAATATTCTAAATTTGTCATTATTAGTATGTTTATACTTGTCATTAATAAATTGTTCATATTAAATTTATCATTATTAGTATATTCTAAACTTGGCAATATTAGTATATGTTAAAGTTGTCATTAAACCTTGTCATTATTATCATAGATTCTAAAGATGTCGTTATTGGTATATTCAAAACTCGTCATTATATTCCAAGTTTGACATCATTAATAGTACATACTAATCTTGGTTTTATTAGTATTTTCTAAACCTCTTATTGTTAGTGTGTTCTAAACTTATTATCAGTGAAAATTAATCATCAATAGTACCTTCTACACTGATCATTAACTTGCAATTATTAGTATATTCTAAACTTGTCAAGTTATCATTGTCATTAAAAAAATTTCACTACTAAAATATATTCTAAACTTGTTTTTATTAGTACACATTAAAGTTGCCACAATACCTTCTAAACTTGTCATAATTAGAATATTATAAATCTGTCCCTATTAGGATATTCTATAGTTGTCATTATTAGTACAAATTAAATCTATAATGAATACCTTCTAAACTTTAATTATTTGTATGTTTTTAGCTGTCATATTCTAAATTATTCAATATTTGTACATATCAAAGCTATTTAATAGAACCTTCTAAAATTGTCTTTATCAAAACATGTTAAAGTTATTATGAATATCATTTTGTAAAATCTTAATTATTAGTACACATTATATTTATCATTAATAGTACTTGTCATTATTAGTATGTTCTAAACTTGTCATTAATAGATCATATTAAATTTATCGTTAATAGGACATTATCATTAGTATATTCTAAGCCTGGCAATATTAGTATATATCAAAGCTGTCCTTGTCATTATTATTATAATTTAAACTAGTATATTCTAAACATTCTAAACTTGACATAATTAATATTTTCTAAACTTATCATTATCAAAAATCAAAGTTATTAATAGTACCTTCGAAACTTATCATTAACAGTACCCTTTAAATTTGTAATTATTAGTATATTCTAAACTCGTCATTGTTAGTTATCATTGATAGTATCTTCTAAACCTGTCATTATCGGAATATTCAAAATTTGTCATTATTAGTACCCATCAAAGATATCATTAATATAACCTTTTAAACTTGTCATCATTAGAATGTTCTATACTTTTCATCATTAAAGTTATCATTAATAGTACTTTCCAAATTTCTAATTGTACGTATATTCTAAACATATCTACATTGGAATATTCTAAACTTGTCATTATTAGTATGTTTATACTTGTCATTAATAAATTGTTCATATCAAATTTATCTATTCTAAACTTGGCAATATTAGCATATGTTAATGTTGTCATTAAACCTTGTCATTATTATCATAGATTCTAAAGATGTCGTTATTGGTATATTCAAAACTCGTCATTATAGTAAACTTATTACTAATAGTATCTTCTAATCTTTTCATTATCACTATATTCCAAGTTTGACATCATTAGTACAGATTAAATCTATCATTAATAGTACATACTAATCTTTGTTTTATTAGTATTTTCTAAACCTGTTATTGTTAGTGTGTTCTGAACTTATTATCAGTAAAAATTAGTCATTAATAACCTTCTACACTAATCATACACTAATCATACACAATACACATTAAAGTTATCATTAGTAGTATATTCCAAAGTTGTATATATCAAACTAGTCATTAACTTATCGTTGTTAATATAATCTAAAATTTCCATAATTAGTACATTCTAAAACTGTCTTTTAGTGCACATTAAGTTTAATGTATAGTATTAATGATACGTTAAGAACTTATAATGACAAGTTTAGAACTAATAGTACTTTCTAGCTTTGTAATTATCAGTGTATTCTAAACTTGCCATTACAAGTATATTCTAAACCTGACATTATTAGCATATTCTAAATTATTAAATTTTTCATTATTAGTATTGTCATTATTAGCTTGTCAATATTTGTATGTTCTAAACCCTAATTATTAGTACACAAACAATATTTTCTAAAGTTGTCATTGTTCTTATATTCGAAATATATCAGTATTAGTATATACTAAACATATCTTCTTTGGTATTCTAAACTTGTCATTATTAGTACACATTAAAGTTATCATTATTAAGACCTTATATGCTTATCATTATTAGTATATTCTAAACTTGGCAATACTAATATATTCCAAAGTTTATAATTATTAAAAACTTGTCATTATTAATATGTTCTAGTTATCATTATTACTGGCTTCTTAATATGACATAGTTAGTTTTTTTTTCAAAACTAATCATTATTAGTATGTATTATAGTTAGCATTAATAGCTAAATTTTGCATTATTAATATGATTCAAACGTGCCATTATTCCTACACATTAACATTAGATTGTGATAATAGTCACATGTTTACAACATGTGACTATTAGTACATATTAAAGTTATCATTAATAGTGCCATTATTAGTATATACCAAAAATTAACTATTAGAAGATATTAAAGTTTTTATATATAATACATTCTAAACTTGTCATTATTAATACAAATTATAGTTATCATATATAGAACCTTCTAAAATTGTTATTTTTAGTAATTTCTAAACTTGCCATTATCAATATAATCTAAACTTTTACACATTAAAGTTATCATAGATATTATCTTCTAAGCTTGTCATTAGTATACTCTAATTATGGCATTATTTTAAACTTGTGATTCTTATATTCTAAGCTCGTTATTATTGGTACATACTAAATTTTTCATTAGTAATACCTTCTAAATTAGTATATTCTAAACTTGTCATTACATGTATATTCTAAACCTGACATTATTAGCATATTCTAAATATGTCATTATTGGTATATTCAACACTTGTCATTATAAGTACCCATTAAAACTTGTCATTATTAGTACACATTACTATTATTAGTATATTCTAAACTTGGTAATAATAATATATTCCGAGTTGATTATTATCCTAAACATGTCTTTGTTAGTATATTCAAAACTAATTGTACGTATTATAGTTACCTTTAATAGCAACTTCTGCTATGCTATTATTAGTATTTTCTAAACCTTGCATTATAATATATATCAAATATATCATTATTACTACACATTAACGTTATTATTAATGTAACCTTCTAAACATGTCATTATTAAAATATTGCAAACCTGTGAATATTAGTACACATTAAAATTGCCATTATAATTTTGTCAATGTTCGGATATTCATCTTTCATTAATAGTATATTCTAAACTTATTATTATTAGTATATTATAAACTTATCATTATTAGTATATTCTAAAATCATCATTATTGTAATCTAAACTTGTGATTATTAGTACACCTTAAACTTATCATTAAACCTTGTAAACCTTGTAAACCTATCGTTATTAGTATAATCTACACTTGTCATTATTTCTATAAATTAAAGTTATCTTTAACAGTATCTTCTAAACTTGTCAATCTAAATTTGTCATTATTGGTATATTCAACACTTGATATTATTAGTACCTATTAAAGCTTGTCAATTTTATGTTCTAAACCCTCATTATTTGTACATGCTAAACATCTTCTTCGGTATTCTAAACTTTATTGGTATACATTAAAGTTATCATTACTAGGACCTTATCATTATTATTATATTCTAAACTTGGTAATAATAATATATTCTGAGTTTATCATTATTCTAAACTTGTCATTATTAGTATATTCTAAACTTCTAAAGTTATCATTAGTAGTGTCTTCTAAACATGTCATTGTTGGTATATTCAAAACTAATTATTAGTACGTATTATAGTTATCCTTAATAGCAATTTTTACTATGATATTATTAGTATCTTCTAAACTTGTCAATCTCAATTTGTCATTATTGGTATATTCAACACTTGATATTATTAGTACCTATTAAAGCTTGTCAATTTTATGTTCTAAACCCTCATTATTAGTACATACTAAACATATCTTCTTCGGTATTCTAAACTTTATTGGTATACATTAAAGTTATTATTACTAGGACCTTGTATCCTTATCATTATTAGTATATTCTAAACTTGGTAATAATAATATATACCGAGTTTATCATTATTCTAAACTTGTCAATCTCAATTTGTCATTATTGGTATATTCAACACTTGAAATTATTAGTACCTATTTAAGCTTGTCAATTTTATGTTCTAAACCCTCTTCGGTATTCTAAACCTTATTGGTATACATTAAAGTTATCATTACTAGAACCTTGTATCCTTATCATTATTAGTATATTCTAAACTTGGTTATAATAATATATTCCGAGTTTATCATTATTCTAAACTAGTCATTATTAGTATATTCTAAACTTCTGAGTATTAGTACATGTCATTGTTGGTATATTCAAAACTAGTTATTAGTACCTATTATAGTTATCCTTAATTATATATATATTTTATAATTATATTATTAGCATTATTGATATATTTCAAACGTGTCATTATTTCTACATATTAACATTATCATTAATGTAACCTCCTAAACATGTCATTATTGTAATATTGTAAACCTGTGATTATTAGCACACATTAGTTATTCTAAACCTGTGATTATAAAAGTTAATCATATAAAAGTTATCATTCGTTTTATCTTCCATACATGCCATTATTAGTATATCCTAATGTTGTTATCATTAGGACTCATTAAGGTTTAAGTTAATATGTGCGAATGTGGTAATAATGACAAGTTTAGAATACACTCAAAATAGCATTTTTGTAATATAAGGTAAAGATAAGTTCAGAAGATACCTTAATGACAACTTTTAGAAGGTAATGTTAATGATAACTTTAATGTGTACTATATAAACAAAGTGCTATTTACTAATAAGGGTAAGTTTAGAAGGTACTATAATTGATAACGTTAACTTGTACTAATAACGACAAGATTAGAATATGCTAATAATTCCAAGTTTAGAAGGTACTATTAAGGATAACTTTAATGTCTATCAATAGTGATAAGTTTAGTATATACTATTAAAGAGAAGTTTAGAATATACTAATAATGACAAGTTTGCAAAGCACTATTAAAGATAAAATCTATGTGAAATAATAATGAAAAAATGAGAATATGACAAGTTTACATGTTAATGAACAATTAATTTATAATAAAATGGATAATTTTGTAAAAAAAAAACGTATAGCGTTCAGCAGGCACTATAAGTAAAATATTTAATGTTAATGTGTACTAATAATTACTTTAATGAGTACTAATAGTGAAAAATTTACAAAATACTAGTAATGACATGTTTAGAATATACTTTTAATGATAACTTTGATATGCACTAATAGAAGTTTAAAATATATTAGGAATGGATATTGTCGATTGTACTATTAATGATATATACAATGTGTACTATAATCAAAACCTTAGAAAATTATCTATAATAACTTTAATATGTTTTAACAATCAAAAATTTAGAAGGTTCTATTAAATATCTTTGATACGTACTAATATTGAATAATTTGATTTGTACTAATAATGAACATTTTTAGAATATACTAACAATGACAACTAGAATTTCAACATAATATGTATTAAGAGAGATAAATTTACAATATTTTAATGATAAGTTTAGAAGGTATTATTAATGATAACTCTAATGTGTACTAGTAATAACAAGTTAAGAATATACTAATAATGACAATTTTAGAAGGTACTATTGGATGATAGCTTTAATGTGCTCTAATAATGACAAATTTAGAATATGCTAGTAATGACAATTTTGTAACATACAAATAATGTCAAGTTTAGAATGTACTAGTAATGACAAGTTTAGAAAGTACTATTAATGATAACTTTAGAGTGTACTAATACTGAAAAGTTTATAATATACAAATAATAAAAAATTTAGAATAAGAAATAATAAGTTTAGAAGAAACTAATATTGACATGTTTAAAATATAGATTATGTTTAAAAGATCCTATTAAATTATATAATAATGGCACGTAATAATAAGAAGTTTAGAAGGTATTGTTAATGTATATTTTAAAGTTGTCACTCTTAGTACATATTTAAGTTATCATTAAAAGAATTTTCTGAACTTGTCCTTATTGGTATATCCAAAACTTGTCATTAAAAGCACTCGTTGAAATTATCATTAATACCATAATCTTAATTTTCCATTACTAGTACACATTAAAGTTTTTATTAGTGGTACCTAAAAAGTGTCATTAATCGTATATTATAAACTTGTCATTACTAGAACATATTAAAATTATCATTGATAATTCCTTGACAACTTGTCATTATTAGAATAATTCAAACATTAATTAGTAATCATTATTAGTGTATTCTAAACCTGTTATTGTTAGTCATTATTCAAAAACTAAACCTTTCATTGTTAGTACACATTAAAGTTTCAGTTAATTCTACCTTTTAAATATGACATTATGACACATTAAACTTGTAATTCTTAGTATATTCTAAAGTTTCTTTAATAGTACGTGTTAATCAATATACATTAAAGTTATTATTACTATTATATTCTAATCTTGACATTATTACAACACAATAAAGTTATTAAAAGTACCTATTATTACCACATTCTAAATTTGTCATTATTTGTGCAAATGAAACGTATAATTACTCGCACACTTCTTATTATTAGCATATTCTAAATTTGTTATTATTAGTAAACATTGAAGTTATCATAACTTGTCATCATTAGTATATTTTAAATGTCATTATTAGTACATTCTAATAATTATTAATATATTCTAAACTCGTCATTATTAGTTATTTTAGTAGTATTCTCTAAACCTGTCATTATTAGAATGTTTTATACTTTCATTATTAGTACACATTAAAGTTATAATTAATAGTACTTTCTAAACTTCAGTATATTCTAAACATGTATATCCTAACATGTCTTCATTGGTATATTCTAAACTTGTCATCATTACTATGTTCTAAACTTGTCATTAATACTTCATATTAAATTTATCATTATTAGCACGTTCTAAACTTATCATTATTAGTATATTCTAAACTTGGCAATATGTTAGAGTTGTCATTAAACCTTGTCATTATTATTATCGTTTAAACTAGTATATTCTAAACTTTCTAAACTTGACATTATTAGTATGTTCTAAACTTATCATAAGAAAAAATTAAAGTCATTAATAGTACCTTCGAAACTTATCATTAACAGTACCCTTTAAATGTTTAATTATTACTATATTCTAAACTCATCATTATTAGTTATCATTAATAATATCTTCTAAACCTCTCATTATCGGAATATTCTAAACTTGTCATTATCAGTACCCATCAAAGTAATAGTACCTTTTAAACTTGTCATCATTAGAATGTTTTATACTTTTCATTATTAGTACACATTAATGTTATCATTAATAATACTTTCCAAATTTCTCATTATACGTATATTCTAAATATATCTACATTGGAATATTCTAAACATGTCATTATTAGTATGTTCTAAACTTGTCATTAATAGTTCATATTAACTTATCATTATTAGTATATTCTAAACTTGGCAATATTAGTTTATGAGTTGGCATTATTATTATAGTTTAAACTAGTATATTCTAATGATGTCGTTATTAGTATATTAAAAACTCGTCATTATTAGTAAACTTATCATTAATAGTATCTTCTAATCTTTTCATTATTACTATATTCCCAGTTTGACATTATTCGTACACATCTATCATTATTAGTACCTACTAATCTTGTTTTATTAGTATTGTCTAAACTTGGCAATACTAATACATTCCAAAGTTTATAATTATTTAAAACTTGACATTATTAATATGTTCTAAAATTGTGAGTATTAGCACATGTTAAAGTTATCATTATTACTGGCTTCTTAATATGACATTAATAGTTTTTTTTTCAAAACTAATCATTATTAGTACGTATTATAGTTAGCATTAATAGCAACTTCTAATTATGCTATTAATAATATTTACTAAACTTTGCATTATTAATATGATTCAAACGTGTCACTATTGCTACACATTAACATCATCACCTTCTAAACCTTAGATTGTGATATGTACTAATAGTCACATTTGACTATTAGTACATATTAAAGTTATCATTAATAGTGTATTAAAGTTTTTATTTATAATACATTCTAAACTTGTCATTATTACTACAAATTATAGTTATCATAGACCTTTTAAAATTTTCATTTTTAGTAATTTCTAAACTTGCCATTATCAATATATTCTAAATTAGTATATTCTAAACTTGTCATTACATGTATATTCTAAAGCTGACATTATTAGCATTTTCTAAATATGTCATTATTGGTATATTCAACACTTGTCATTATAAGTACCCATTAAAACTTGTCATTATTAGTACACATTAGTTATCACTAACTTTCTTAAGTGGCCATTTTCGTAAATTCGAAAAATCATTATTAATAAATACTAAACATATCTTGTTTGGTATTCTAAACATTGAAGTTATCATTACTATGACCTTGTATCCTTACCATTATTAGTATATTCTAAACTTGGTAATAATGATATATTCCGAGTTGATCATTATCCTAAACTTGTCATTATTAGTATATTCTAAACTTTTGAGTATTAGTACATATTAAAGTTATCATTATGATAAGTTTAGAATATACTAATAATGACAAGTCTAGAATACTCCAATAATGACAGGTTAAAAAGATAATACTTGTTAGTACTATCTAAACATCATCATTAGTATATTCTAAATTTGTCATTATTAGTACACATTAACGTTATTATCAATATTACCTTCTTAACTTGACATTATTAGTATATTGCCTTATAAAAAATACCTTTTAAACTTTTTCTTTTTATTAGTATATGTATCAGTAAAGGCATCTTCCTAACTTTTTTTTATTTGAACACATTAGAACACACTAAAATTACCATTCTAAACATGTCATTACTTCAATATTTTAATGTGTATTAATAAGTTTATGTGTATTAATAATGACAAATGTGTAATAAGTTTAGAATATACAAATAAGGACAAGTTTAGAAAAATGACAGCTTTGGAGGATACTGATAGTAATAAGTTTAGTTCCTAATAATGATAACTTTAATGCGTACTAATAATGACAAGTTTAGAACATACCAAAGAAGATATGTTTAGAATATACAAATAATGACAAGTTTAGAAAAGTGTTGTTGATGATAAATTTAAGGTGTACTAATAATGGCAAGTTTAGAACATACAAATAATGACAAGCTTAACTCTAATGTGTATTAATAATGACAAATGTGTAATAAGTTTAGAATATACAAATAAGGACAAGTTTAGAAAAATGACAGCTTTGGAGGATACTGATAGTAATAAGTTTAGTTCCTAATAATGATAACTTTAATGCGTACTAATAATGACAAGTTTAGAACATACCAAAGAAGATATGTTTAGAATATACAAATAATGACAAGTTTAGAAAAGTGTTGTTGATGATAAATTTAAGGTGTACTAATAATGGCAAGTTTAGAACATACAAATAATGACAAGCTTAACTCTAATGTGTATTAATAATGACAAATGTAGAATATACTAATAATATCATGTTTAGAATATACTAATAATGACAAGATTAGTATATGCTAATAATTTAAGGTTTTTGATATACGCGTAATAGCAAGTTCATTAAATAGAAAGTTAATACAATAATAAATAGAAAGTTATTAAATAACAAGTTAATACACTAACAATGACAAGTTTAGAAGGTACTATAAATTGGTTTTTAGTGTGTACTATAAATTACGAGCTTAGAATATACTAAAAAATTTAAGTCTAAAATAATGATATGTTTAGATAATGACATATATAGATATAAAGACATTTACAAGTTTAGATTAAGGACATATAAAAGGTAACTTTAATTTTGGCTAATAATGAATAGTTTAAGATATTAATAACAACTTTAATGTGTGCTTATAATGATATGTTTAGAATATACTAATGATGACAAGTTTAGTAGGAAATATTTATGATAACTTTAATAAAATGAATATACGAACGAATATTTTAATAATGGAAAGTTTATACAAGTTTAGAATGTAGTAGTAATAATAAATCTAATGTGTTCTAAAAATGACAAGCTTAGAAAATACTAATACATAGGTTCAGAAGGCACTGTTAATGAGTGCTAATAATGAGAATTTTAGAATATACCAATAATGATAAGTTTAGAAGGTACTAATAACAAAAACTTTAATTTGTATTATTAATGAAATGTTTATAATATAATAATAATGTCAACTTTTTAATAATGAAAGTTTCTTGTCTACTAATTATGATAACAAATGTCGTAGCACATTTGTAAAATAATACTGATGACCCACTTTCGGAGAAGAATAAGCGAAGATATAGAGATCTGTATATTTTGATCACTTACTGTGATCCTCTTCGGCAGATATGAGTTACAAAGTACAGAACAATGTGTATTTATAGTAAAGCAGTGAGGTAGCAAGAGGGGACGAGGCTCAGATCAACACGCCCGGCACGCATGCTCGCATCTTGGTGGCTCAGGTCACATGACCGGCGTTGCATGGGCCTTGGTGATTTTTGTCCACCACTAATGTTGATGGTAACATTTTATTTATGGCAAAAGAAGATATACAGTCTGGTGACCATTGACCATGGGAAATGTTGTAATTTGGGAAATTATTTATTAAGGAGGATTCTACTATTTTTCTTTTGAAACTACATTTGGATTTATAAATTATTTCAGCATCGTCCCAATTTATTCGGTGGTTTTTATTGGCGACGTGCTGAAATACTGCGGAATTTTCCTGTCCGTATTTAACAGAGTTCTTGTGCTCCTTAACCCTGGTATTGAGATCTCGACCCGTCTGTCCCCAATATACATCATTGCAATCTAAACAAGGTAATTTATAAACTCCAGGAGTTGTATTACTCTTGGATCTATGATGTATATTGACAACTTTACTGAACAAATTATTAGGATAATGGAAGATAAAATTTACCTTTTCCTTTGGTAACATGTGAGACAATTCATGGATTGATTTGTTAAAAGGCAATTTTATGCATCTATTATCCCAATTATGATTCATGGCGGAATGGGAATCTGTTTTGTGAAAACTAATTTTGGCCTTGCTAAGAGCTTTTTGTAAAAACCACGGCGGGTATCCTAATTTTGTTAGTTGATTTTTCACAGAATTTAGTTCCAAATCTAAGTATTGGGAGCTACAAATTCTCAAAGCCCGTAAGAATAGGCCTGAAGCTACACTATATTTTATTTTGTCAGGATGGTGGCTAAAGAAATGTAGGTAGCTCCCTGTGTGGGTGGGCTTCCTATAAACTGTGAAGGACAGTGACTCTTATTATTAAAATATCTAGAAAAGGTAATTTGTGATCTAATTCCCATTCCACCTTGAACTTAATATTGTTCGTTAGGTGATTGAGTTGGTTGTGAAATTCTTGGAATGAACCCCATTCATCATCCCAAACCGTAAAGATGTCATCTACATATCTATGCCAAAACATGGCGGGTGGTTTAATTTCCGGTAATAGCACTGATTCAAAATATTCCATATATAAGTTGGCTAGAACTGGCGAGAGATTAGAGCCCATGGAACATCCGAATTTCTGTTTATAATAAAGATCTTTGAATGAAAAAACATTGGTGTTGACGCAAAGTTGTGTTAAACACCAATGTTTTTTCATTCAAAGATCTTGCTACCTCACTGCTTTACTATAAATACACATTGTTCTGTACTTTGTAACTCATATCTGCCGAAGAGGATCACAGTAAGTGATCGAAATATACAGATCTCTATATCTTCGCTTATTCTTCTCCGAAAGTGGGTCATCAGTATTAATTATGATAAGTTTAGAATATGCAAATAGTAACAGGTTTAGAAGGAACTATTACTGATAGCCATAAGATATTCTAAAATGACAAATTTATAATATACTAATAATGACATGTTTAGAATATACTAACATTGAGAAGTTTAGAAGGTACTATTAATGAAAACTTTAATGTGTAATAATAATGAAAAGTTTAGAATATACTAACAATGGCAAGTACTGATTATATTAATAATGAGAAGTTTAGAATACAGTATTGATTATAACTTTAGTGTCTACATGTTTAGAATATACTAATAATGACAAGCTTACAAGGTACCACTAAGGAAAATCTTAATGTGTCCTAATAATGATAAATTTAGAAGGTACTATTAATAGTAACTTTAATGCGTATTAATAATTTAGAATATACTCACAATTATAAGGACAAGTTTAGAACATACTAATAATGACAAAGTTAGACCGTTCTATGAATAAATAATACTAATAATGCCATGTTTAGAAGTTACTATTAATGATGACTTCAATGTGCACTAATAATATGTCATGTAATTGATAATTGTCCACAATTTTAGGTTCTATTGTAAATGTTAAATCTAGTTTCGACGGCTCTTCTGTATCTGGTGTTTTCACTGACCCTTTGGGTCATTGTGTATTCCATGGTCATGTCCAGCAGTACAATACCCCACAAGTCGTCTCCTGCTCGCACTGTCATGTTTTCCCAACAAAGTTATTGGCAATTGAAGTCCCCCATAATTACCAGATCACCCCTGCCCATTAGTATCTCATTTAGTGATTTCCATGTATCTTTAGCATTTTTGTATGTTCGTTCTTTTTCCAAGCGTTCGTTTTCGGGAGCATGTAGGTCAACACACGTAGGTCACGTTTAAGTCTGTCTTGGCCAAGAACATGATTCCTCCTCCCTGTTTCTTGTCCCTATTTTTTATCGATGGATAGTATTTCACCTCTTAGTTTAGTCTCTACAATTCCCTTTATGGCTGGTTTTTCTTCTAGTAGGTAATCATTGAATTCGTTCAGACCTGAAATTAATCCGTCAATGTTAGTATAGGCCACTTTTAATTTTCTTCTTTCTCCATTTTTTTCTGTCTTTGGTTTGTTCGTTTTGAGGTGTGTGTGTGTGTGTGTGTGTGTGTGTGTGTGTGTGTGTGTGTGTGTGTGTGTGTGTGTGTGTGTGTGTGTGTGTGTGTGTGTGTGTGTGTGTGTGTGTGTGTGTGTGTGTGTGTGTGTGTGTGTGTGTGTGTGTGTGTGTGTGTGTGTGTGTGTGTGTGTGTGTGTGTGTGTGTGTGTGTGTGTATGTGTGTGTGATACAAATAGATGCGTACCGTTCGTTGTGTGTCTCAATGTAAAAGGAATAAAAAACTAACATGCGTTCGCTTTCTTGTATCACTCAGTTTTTGGTTCCCCACAGATGACGTGGAACTAAAACTTATTATTATTGGTCATAGAACTCAAGACAGCCAAAAATATAATTTGTTCGATCTACGTCAGGGGTTATTGACCTATTTTCTCATGTGATGAAAAATAGCCGTGGTTTGCGACCTGGAGATCCATAGTCGACATCGACTGGCGGAGACCCTCATCATGTGGACCTGGACCTGTAGCTGAAAGGGAATGGACGCCACGTGGTACCAAATTAATAGTCTCGAATGGTGTGGAATAGGCCTAGTGAACCGGGAAATAGTGCTCAAGAAACTCACTTTTTGCCTCGGAACTCTGATATCAACCTCGATCGACCATCGACTATTAAATAATTCTAGAACCTTCTCCAGGAAATTTTTGCCAATGGCTACATTAAATGTAGGAATATTTAGAGGAAAGGAGGAATTGATATTAATGATAAAGGAAAAGAAAGTCGACATACTTGCTTTATGTGAAACAAGACTTGCAAGAAAAGGCAGAAGGGTTTTGCATGATAACTATCAGTTCGTATATAATGCAAGAGCAGACATTAGCACAAAGAAGCACGAGAGTAGAACGAGAGGATTCTGGCTTTCTGACAAAAAAAAAAAAAAAAGTTTCATAAAAGTCTACGCACCGCTCAAAGTCGACCATCAGAAAAAAAAGAGAAGTATTCTATGAATCCCTCCAGAATGTTAAGAACGACTTACCATACGCCGAAAATGTAGTTATCATGGGTGATCTGAATGGACACATTGAAAAAGATCGCAAAGGATTTAGTACGGGTAGAAAAGCATACAGCAACAAATACACCGACAAGCCCATAATTCACCTTATGTTAAAACATAAGATTTTTCAGAGATGTAAAATACATAATATTGATGTCATGCAGTTCAGACCACAGGCTAGTTGTGGGCAAACTGAAACATGCCAAATCAAAACCTCTGAAGTGTATAGCCATAAAACGATTTTTTGAACTGATATATGAGAGATGAAGGCTATAAAGAAGCATTCCAATGCAGATTGAGAGAAAATAGAGCCGAAGATGCTGGAAGAGAAGATT
>NC_134782.1:80256912-80269412 GCF_046742065.1 Oratosquilla oratoria | reverse complement strand
ATTCTAAACTTGTCATTATTAGTACACATTAAGGTTATTACAAATATTACCTTCTTAACTTGATATCATTTGTATATTGTAAACATGCCTTATCAAAAATACCTTTAAACTTTTTGATTAGTACATGTTAAAACTATCATTAGTATATTCTAAACTTGTCATTGATAGTACACATTAGAATGATCATTGATATTATCATTAATCTGATCATTATTAGTATGTTCTATAATTATCACTATTAATATTAGTTATCATGAACAGTATTTTGTAAACTTGTCATTATTAGTATGTTCTAAACTTGTCATTATAAGTATATTCTTAACGTATCACTATTAATATACATTAAACTTACCATTAATAGTATTTTCTAAACCTGTCATTATTAGTATATTATAAACTTACCCATAATAGTATGTTATTAATTTTCATAATATTTTCTAATATTTGTTATTATCAATATTCTCTACAACTGCCATTATTAGTGCATATTAAAGTTATCATTAATAGTACCTTCTGAACTTGTCCTTACTTGTATATTATAAACTTATCATTAATAGAATATTCTAAAATTTCATTATTAGTATATTCTAAACTTTTCATTAATAGTACACATTAAAGTTATCATTGATAGCAACTTTAATCTGATCATGATTAGTAGGTTCTATAATTAACAGTATCTTGTAAACTTGTCATTATTAGTATGTTCTATACTTGTCATTATAACTATATTCTTAACGTATCATTATTACTATACATTAAACTTACCATTAATAGTACTTTTTAAACTTGTCATTATTAGTATATTATAAACTTACCCATAATAGTATATTCTCAACTTTCATAATTAGTACACATTAATAGTAGCTTCCAAACTTGTATAACTTTGTATATTCTAAAGTTGTCACGCTTAGTACATATTATTAAAAGAATCTTCTAAACTTGTCGTTGTTGGTATATCGTAAACTTGTCATTAATAGCACTTGTTAGAATTATCTTTAATACCATAATCATTACTAGTGTACGTTACATTTTTTATTAGTTGTCCCTAAAAAGTGTCATTAACCGTATATTTTTAACTTGTCATTACTAGAACATATTAAAGTTTTCATTGATAATTCCTTTTTAACTTGTCATTATTAGTATAATTAAAACATTAATTAGTAGTCATTATTATGCTATTGTTATTTATTATTCAAAAACTCTAAAATTTTCTTTATTGGTATACAATAAAGTTTCAACTAATTGTACCTTTTGAATATGACATTATGGCACATTCAATATAAATATATTAAGTATATTCTAACCTTTCATTAACAGTACTTGTTAAAGATATTGCTAAAAGAATCTTCTAATATTGTCAATATCAATATACATTAAAGTCATTATTACTATTATATTCTAAACTTGACAATAGTACAACACAATATAGTTATTAAAAGTACCGATTATTACCACATTCTAAATTTGTCATTATTTGTGCAAATAAAATTTATCATTAATCGCACACTTCTTATTATTAGTATATTCTAAATTTGTTATTAGTAGTAAACATCGAAGTTATCATAAATATTATCTTCTAAACTTGTCATCATTAGTATATTCTAAACATGTCATTATTAGTATATTCTAATAAACTCGTCATTATTAGTTATCATTAATAGTATCTTCTAAACCTGTCATTATTAGAATATTCTAAATTTGTCATAATTAGTACACATCAAAGATATCATTAATAGTACCTTCATCATCAGAGGGTTCTATACTTTTCATTATTAGTACACATTAAAGTTATTATTAATAGTACTCTAGAATTCTCATTATACGTCATTAATAGTTCATATTAAAATTATCATTAATAGGACATTATCATTAGTATATTCTAAGCCTTGCAATATTAGTATATATCAAAGTTGTCCTTGTCATTATTATTATAATTTAAACTAGTATATTCTAAACATTCTAAACTTGACATTATTAGTATGTTTATTAAAAATTAAAGTCATTAATATTACCTTCGTAACTTATCATTAACAGTACCCTTTAAATTTGTAATTATTAGTATATTATAAACTCGTCATTATTAGTTATCATTGATAGTATCTTCTAAACCTGTCATTATCGGAATATTCTAAACTTGTCATTATTAGTACCCATCAAAGATATCATTAATAGTACCTTTTTAACTTGTCATCATTAGAATGTTCTATACTTTTCATCATTAGTACATTAATAGTACTTTCCAAATTTCTCATTATACGTGTATTCTAAACATGTCTACATTGGAATATTCTAAATTTGTCATTATTAGTATGTTTATACTTGTCATTAATAAATTGTTCATATTAAATTTATCATTATTAGTATATTCTAAACTTGGCAATATTAGTATATGTTAAAGTTGTCATTAAACCTTGTCATTATTATCATAGATTCTAAAGATGTCGTTATTGGTATATTCAAAACTCGTCATTATATTCCAAGTTTGACATCATTAATAGTACATACTAATCTTGGTTTTATTAGTATTTTCTAAACCTCTTATTGTTAGTGTGTTCTAAACTTATTATCAGTGAAAATTAATCATCAATAGTACCTTCTACACTGATCATTAACTTGCAATTATTAGTATATTCTAAACTTGTCAAGTTATCATTGTCATTAAAAAAAATTCACTACTAGAATATATTCTAAACTTGTTTTTATTAGTACACATTAAAGTTGCCACAATACCTTCTAAACTTGTCATAATTAGAATATTATAAATCTGTCCCTATTAGGATATTCTATAGTTGTCATTATTAGTACAAATTAAATCTATAATGAATACCTTCTAAACTTTAATTATTTGTATGTTTTTAGCTGTCATATTCTAAATTATTCAATATTTGTACATATCAAAGCTATTTAATAGAACCTTCTAAAATTGTCTTTATCAAAACATGTTAAAGTTATTATGAATATCATTTTGTAAAATCTTAATTATTAGTACACATTATATTTATCATTAATAGTACTTGTCATTATTAGTATGTTCTAAACTTGTCATTAATAGATCATATTAAATTTATCGTTAATAGGACATTATCATTAGTATATTCTAAGCCTGGCAATATTAGTATATATCAAAGCTGTCCTTGTCATTATTATTATAATTTAAACTAGTATATTCTAAACATTCTAAACTTGACATAATTAATATTTTCTAAAGTTATCATTATCAAAAATCAAAGTTATTAATAGTACCTTCGAAACTTATCATTAACAGTACCCTTTAAATTTGTAATTATTAGTATATTCTAAACTCGTCATTGTTAGTTATCATTGATAGTATCTTCTAAACCTGTCATTATCGGAATATTCAAAATTTGTCATTATTAGTACCCATCAAAGATATCATTAATATAACCTTTTAAACTTGTCATCATTAGAATGTTCTATACTTTTCATCATTAAAGTTATCATTAATAGTACTTTCCAAATTTCTAATTGTACGTATATTCTAAACATATCTACATTGGAATATTCTAAACTTGTCATTATTAGTATGTTTATACTTGTCATTAATAAATTGTTCATATCAAATTTATCTATTCTAAACTTGGCAATATTAGCATATGTTAATGTTGTCATTAAACCTTGTCATTATTATCATAGATTCTAAAGATGTCGTTATTGGTATATTCAAAACTCGTCATTATAGTAAACTTATTACTAATAGTATCTTCTAATCTTTTCATTATCACTATATTCCAAGTTTGACATCATTAGTACAGATTAAATCTATCATTAATAGTACATACTAATCTTTGTTTTATTAGTATTTTCTAAACCTGTTATTGTTAGTGTGTTCTGAACTTATTATCAGTAAAAATTAGTCATTAATAACCTTCTACACTAATCATACACTAATCATACACAATACACATTAAAGTTATCATTAGTAGTATATTCCAAAGTTGTATATATCAAACTAGTCATTAACTTATCGTTGTTAATATAATCTAAAATTTCCATAATTAGTACATTCTAAAACTGTCTTTTAGTGCACATTAAGTTTAATGTATAGTATTAATGATACGTTAAGAACTTATAATGACAAGTTTAGAACTAATAGTACTTTCTAGCTTTGTAATTATCAGTGTATTCTAAACTTGCCATTACAAGTATATTCTAAACCTGACATTATTAGCATATTCTAAATTATTAAATTTTTCATTATTAGTATTGTCATTATTAGCTTGTCAATATTTGTATGTTCTAAACCCTAATTATTAGTACACAAACAATATTTTCTAAAGTTGTCATTGTTCTTATATTCGAAATATATCAGTATTAGTATATACTAAACATATCTTCTTTGGTATTCTAAACTTGTCATTATTAGTACACATTAAAGTTATCATTATTAAGACCTTATATGCTTATCATTATTAGTATATTCTAAACTTGGCAATACTAATATATTCCAAAGTTTATAATTATTAAAAACTTGTCATTATTAATATGTTCTAGTTATCATTATTACTGGCTTCTTAATATGACATAGTTAGTTTTTTTTTCAAAACTAATCATTATTAGTATGTATTATAGTTAGCATTAATAGCTAAATTTTGCATTATTAATATGATTCAAACGTGCCATTATTCCTACACATTAACATTAGATTGTGATAATAGTCACATTAGTATACTCTAATTATGGCATTATTTTAAACTTGTGATTCTTATATTCTAAGCTCGTTATTATTGGTACATACTAAATTTTTCATTAGTAATACCTTCTAAATTAGTATATTCTAAACTTGTCATTACATGTATATTCTAAACCTGACATTATTAGCATATTCTAAATATGTCATTATTGGTATATTCAACACTTGTCATTATAAGTACCCATTAAAACTTGTCATTATTAGTACACATTACTATTATTAGTATATTCTAAACTTGGTAATAATAATATATTCCGAGTTGATTATTATCCTAAACATGTCTTTGTTAGTATATTCAAAACTAATTGTACGTATTATAGTTACCTTTAATAGCAACTTCTGCTATGCTATTATTAGTATTTTCTAAACCTTGCATTATAATATATATCAAATATATCATTATTACTACACATTAACGTTATTATTAATGTAACCTTCTAAACATGTCATTATTAAAATATTGCAAACCTGTGAATATTAGTACACATTAAAATTGCCATTATAATTTTGTCAATGTTCGGATATTCATCTTTCATTAATAGTATATTCTAAACTTATTATTATTAGTATATTATAAACTTATCATTATTAGTATATTCTAAAATCATCATTATTGTAATCTAAACTTGTGATTATTAGTACACCTTAAACTTATCATTAAACCTTGTAAACCTTGTAAACCTATCGTTATTAGTATAATCTACACTTGTCATTATTTCTATAAATTAAAGTTATCTTTAACAGTATCTTCTAAACTTGTCAATCTAAATTTGTCATTATTGGTATATTCAACACTTGATATTATTAGTACCTATTAAAGCTTGTCAATTTTATGTTCTAAACCCTCATTATTTGTACATGCTAAACATCTTCTTCGGTATTCTAAACTTTATTGGTATACATTAAAGTTATCATTACTAGGACCTTATCATTATTATTATATTCTAAACTTGGTAATAATAATATATTCTGAGTTTATCATTATTCTAAACTTGTCATTATTAGTATATTCTAAACTTCTAAAGTTATCATTAGTAGTGGCTTCTAAACATGTCATTGTTGGTATATTCAAAACTAATTATTAGTACGTATTATAGTTATCCTTAATAGCAATTTTTACTATGATATTATTAGTATCTTCTAAACTTGTCAATCTCAATTTGTCATTATTGGTATATTCAACACTTGATATTATTAGTACCTATTAAAGCTTGTCAATTTTATGTTCTAAACCCTCATTATTAGTACATACTAAACATATCTTCTTCGGTATTCTAAACTTTATTGGTATACATTAAAGTTATTATTACTAGGACCTTGTATCCTTATCATTATTAGTATATTCTAAACTTGGTAATAATAATATATACCGAGTTTATCATTATTCTAAACTTGTCAATCTCAATTTGTCATTATTGGTATATTCAACACTTGAAATTATTAGTACCTATTTAAGCTTGTCAATTTTATGTTCTAAACCCTCTTCGGTATTCTAAACCTTATTGGTATACATTAAAGTTATCATTACTAGAACCTTGTATCCTTATCATTATTAGTATATTCTAAACTTGGTTATAATAATATATTCCGAGTTTATCATTATTCTAAACTAGTCATTATTAGTATATTCTAAACTTCTGAGTATTAGTACATGTCATTGTTGGTATATTCAAAACTAGTTATTAGTACCTATTATAGTTATCCTTAATTATATATATATTTTATAATTATATTATTAGCATTATTGATATATTTCAAACGTGTCATTATTTCTACATATTAACATTATAATTAATGTAACCTCCTAAACATGTCATTATTGTAATATTGTAAACCTGTGATTATTAGCACACATTAGTTATTCTAAACCTGTGATTATAAAAGTTAATCATATAAAAGTTATCATTCGTTTTATCTTCCATACATGCCATTATTAGTATATCCTAATGTTGTTATCATTAGGACTCATTAAGGTTTAAGTTAATATGTGCGAATGTGGTAATAATGACAAGTTTAGAATACACTCAAAATAGCATTTTTGTAATATAAGGTAAAGATAAGTTCAGAAGATACCTTAATGACAACTTTTAGAAGGTAATGTTAATGATAACTTTAATGTGTACTATATAAACAAAGTGCTATTTACTAATAAGGGTAAGTTTAGAAGGTACTATAATTGATAACGTTAACTTGTACTAATAACGACAAGATTAGAATATGCTAATAATTCCAAGTTTAGAAGGTACTATTAAGGATAACTTTAATGTCTATCAATAGTGATAAGTTTAGTATATACTATTAAAGAGAAGTTTAGAATATACTATTAAAGAGAAGTTTAGAATATACTAATAATGACAAGTTTGGAAAACACTATTAAAGATAAAATCTATATGAAATAATAATGAAAAAATTAGAATATGACAAGTTTACATGTTAATGAACAATTAATTTATAATAAAATGGATAATTTTGTAAAAAAAAAAAACGTATAGCGTTCAGCAGGCACTATAAGTAAAATATTTAATGTTAATGTGTACTAATAATTACTTTAATGAGTACTAATAGTGAAAAATTTACAAAATACTAGTAATGACATGTTTAGAATATACTTTTAATGATAACTTTGATATGCACTAATAGAAGTTTAAAATATATTAGGAATGGATATTGTCGATTGTACTATTAATGATATATACAATGTGTACTATAATCAAAACCTTAGAAAATTATCTATAATAACTTTAATATGTTTTAACAATCAAAAATTTAGAAGGTTCTATTAAATATCTTTGATACGTACTAATATTGAATAATTTGATTTGTACTAATAATGAACATTTTTAGAATATACTAACAATGACAACTAGAATTTCAACATAATATGTATTAAGAGAGATAAATTTACAATATTTTAATGATAAGTTTAGAAGGTATTATTAATGATAACTCTAATGTGTACTAGTAATAACAAGTTAAGAATATACTAATAATGACAATTTTAGAAGGTACTATTGGATGATAGCTTTAATGTGCTCTAATAATGACAAATTTAGAATATGCTAGTAATGACAATTTTGTAACATACAAATAATGTCAAGTTTAGAATGTACTAGTAATGACAAGTTTAGAAAGTACTATTAATGATAACTTTAGAGTGTACTAATACTGAAAAGTTTATAATATACAAATAATAAAAATTTTAGAATAAGAAATAATGATAAGTTTAGAAGAAACTAATATTGACATGTTTAAAATATAGATTATGTTTAAAAGATCCTATTAAATTATATAATAATGGCACGTAATAATAAGAAGTTTAGAAGGTATTGTTAATGTATATTTTAAAGTTGTCACTCTTAGTACATATTTAAGTTATCATTAAAAGAATTTTCTGAACTTGTCCTTATTGGTATATCCAAAACTTGTCATTAAAAGCACTCGTTGAAATTATCATTAATACCATAATCTTAATTTTCCATTACTAGTACACATTAAAGTTTTTATTAGTGGTACCTAAAAAGTGTCATTAATCGTATATTATAAACTTGTCATTACTAGAACATATTAAAATTATCATTGATAATTCCTTGACAACTTGTCATTATTAGAATAATTCAAACATTAATTAGTAATCATTATTAGTGTATTCTAAACCTGTTATTGTTAGTCATTATTCAAAAACTAAACCTTTCATTGTTAGTACACATTAAAGTTTCAGTTAATTCTACCTTTTAAATATGACATTATGACACATTAAACTTGTAATTCTTAGTATATTCTAAAGTTTCTTTAATAGTACGTGTTAATCAATATACATTAAAGTTATTATTACTATTATATTCTAATCTTGACATTATTACAACACAATAAAGTTATTAAAAGTACCTATTATTACCACATTCTAAATTTGTCATTATTTGTGCAAATGAAACGTATAATTACTCGCACACTTCTTATTATTAGCATATTCTAAATTTGTTATTATTAGTAAACATTGAAGTTATCATAACTTGTCATCATTAGTATATTTTAAATGTCATTATTAGTACATTCTAATAATTATTAATATATTCTAAACTCGTCATTATTAGTTATTTTAGTAGTATTCTCTAAAACTGTCATTATTAGAATGTTTTATACTTTCATTATTAGTACACATTAAAGTTATAATTAATAGTACTTTCTAAACTTCAGTATATTCTAAACATGTATACCCTAACATGTCTTCATTGGTATATTCTAAACTTGTCATCATTAGTATGTTCTACACTTGTCATTAATACTTCATATTAAATTTATCATTATTAGGACGTTCTAAACTTATCTTTATTAGTATATTCTAAACTTGGCAATATGTTAGAGTTGTCATTAAACCTTGTCATTATTATCATCGTTTATACTAGTATATTCTAAACATTCTAAACTTGACATTATTAGTATGTTCTAAACTTATCATAAGAAAAAATTAAAGTCATTAATAGTACCTTCGAAACTTATCATTAACAGTACCCTTTAAATGTTTAATTATTACTATATTCTAAACTCATCATTATTAGTTATCATTAATAATATCTTCTAAACCTCTCATTATCGGAATATTCTAAACTTGTCATTATCAGTACCCATCAAAGTAATAGTACCTTTTAAACTTGTCATCATTAGAATGTTTTATACTTTTCATTATTAGTACACATTAATGTTATCATTAATAATACTTTCCAAATTTCTCATTATACGTATATTCTAAATATATCTACATTGGAATATTCTAAACATGTCATTATTAGTATGTTCTAAACTTGTCATTAATAGTTCATATTAACTTATCATTATTAGTATATTCTAAACTTGGCAATATTAGTTTATGAGTTGGCATTATTATTATAGTTTAAACTAGTATATTCTAATGATGTCGTTATTAGTATATTAAAAACTCGTCATTATTAGTAAACTTATCATTAATAGTATCTTCTAATCTTTTCATTATTACTATATTCCCAGTTTGACATTATTCGTACACATCTATCATTATTAGTACCTACTAATCTTGTTTTATTAGTATTGTCTAAACTTGGCAATACTAATACATTCCAAAGTTTATAATTATTTAAAACTTGACATTATTAATATGTTCTAAAATTGTGAGTATTAGCACATGTTAAAGTTATCATTATTACTGGCTTCTTAATATGACATTAATAGTTTTTTTTTCAAAACTAATCATTATTAGTACGTATTATAGTTAGCATTAATAGCAACTTCTAATTATGCTATTAATAATATTTACTAAACTTTGCATTATTAATATGATTCAAACGTGTCACTATTGCTACACATTAACATCATCACCTTCTAAACCTTAGATTGTGATATGTACTAATAGTCACATTTGACTATTAGTACATATTAAAGTTATCATTAATAGTGTATTAAAGTTTTTATTTATAATACATTCTAAACTTGTCATTATTACTACAAATTATAGTTATCATAGACCTTTTAAAATTTTCATTTTTAGTAATTTCTAAACTTGCCATTATCAATATATTCTAAATTAGTATATTCTAAACTTGTCATTACATGTATATTCTAAAGCTGACATTATTAGCATTTTCTAAATATGTCATTATTGGTATATTCAACACTTGTCATTATAAGTACCCATTAAAACTTGTCATTATTAGTACACATTAGTTATCACTAACTTTCTTAAGTGGCCATTTTCGTAAATTCGAAAAATCATTATTAATAAATACTAAACATATCTTGTTTGGTATTCTAAACATTGAAGTTATCATTACTATGACCTTGTATCCTTACCATTATTAGTATATTCTAAACTTGGTAATAATGATATATTCCGAGTTGATCATTATCCTAATCTTGTCATTATTAGTATATTCTAAACTTTTGAGTATTAGTACATATTAAAGTTATCATTATGATAAGTTTAGAATATACTAATAATGACAAGTCTAGAATACTCCAATAATGACAGGTTAAAAAGATAATACTTGTTAGTACTATCTAAACATCATCATTAGTATATTCTAAATTTGTCATTATTAGTACACATTAACGTTATTATCAATATTACCTTCTTAACTTGACATTATTAGTATATTGCCTTATAAAAAATACCTTTTAAACTTTTTCTTTTTATTAGTATATGTATCAGTAAAGGCATCTTCCTAACTTTTTTTTATTTGAACACATTAGAACACACTAAAATTACCATTCTAAACATGTCATTACTTCAATATTTTAAACTTCTCATTAATAGTACACATTAAAGTTATCATTAATAGTATTTTTAATCTGATCATTATTAGTACAAGTTAAGGTAATCACTTATAGCACTTTCTATTCGTATAATCCAACCATTAGAATATTCTAAACATGTCTTCATTGGCATATTCTAAACTTTTCATTCTTAGTGCTTATTAAATATATTCTAAACATGGCAATATTAGTGTATTCTATAGTTGTCATTATTCTAAACTTGTCATTATCACTATATTCTAAACTTGTTAGTGATTTGTAGCACCTTCCAATTTGTCATTATTCGTATATTCTAACTTTGTCATCATTAGTACACATTATAGTTATCATTGATATTACCTTCTAATATTTGTACTTATCAGTATCCTCTACAATTGCCATTATTAGTACATATTAAAGTTATCATTAACAGTATCTTGTAAACTTGTCATTATTAGTATGTTCTAAACTTGTCATTATAAGTTCTTTACGTATCTTTAAACTTACCATTGATACTACTTTCTAAACTTGTCATTATTAGTATTTTATAATATTTTTAATATTTGTTATTATAAGTGTCTTCTACAATTGCCATTATTGGATCATACTAAAGATATCATTAATAGTATCTTCTAAACTTGTTCTTATTAGTATATTCTAAACATGTGTACATATTAGAGTTATCATTAATAGTACTGATTATCTTTGCTTGTCACTATTGGTACACTTTAAAGTTATCATTAATATAATATTATGATATTTCATTATTAGTATATTCTAAACTTGTCATTAATAGTACACATTAAGGTTATCATTAATAGTATCTTTAATTTGATCATTATTAGTAGGTTCTATAATTATCATTATTATTATTAGTTATCATTAACAGTATCTTGTAAACTTGTCATTATTAGTATGTTCTATACTTGTCATTATAAGTACATTCTTAACGTATCATTATATTAAACTTACCATTAATACTACTTCCTAAACTTGTCATAATACTTACTCATAATAGTATATCCTCAACTTTCATAATTAGTACACATTAATGTTATCATTAATAGTATATTCCAAACTTGTATAACCTTGTATATTCTAGAGTTGTCACTCTTAGTACATATTTAAGTTATTATTAAAAGAATCTTCTGAACTTGTCCTTATTGGTATATCCTTAACTTGTCATTAAAAGCACTCGTTGAAATTATCATTAATATCAAAATCTTAATTTGTCATTATTAGTACACATTAAAGTTTTTATTAGTGGTACCTAAAATGTGTCATTTATCGTATATTCTAAACTTGTCATAACTAGAACATATTAAAGTTATTGATAATTCCTTGTTAACTTGTCATTATTAGAATAATTCAAACATTAATTAGTAATCATTATTAGTATATTCTAAACCTGTTATTGTTAGTCATTATTCAAAAACTAAACCTTTCATAGTTAGTACACATTAAAGTTTCAGTTAATTTTACCTTTTAGATATGACATTATGACACATTAAACTTGTAATTCTTAGTA
>NC_134782.1:80249412-80251912 GCF_046742065.1 Oratosquilla oratoria | reverse complement strand
AGTACCTATGTGTGTTTACATGAGTATGTATGTGTTACGTATATGTGTATGTGTGTGTATGTGTGTGTATGCATATGTATATGTTTTTGCGTGTACATATGTGTATGATTTAATATGATAGGATATAATATAACATAATATAACATAATATAATATAATAAAATAATATAATATGATATAATATAATATAATACAATATAATATGATATAATATAATATAATATAATATAATATAATATAATATAATATAATATAATATAATATAATATAATATGATATGATATGATATAATATAATATGATATAATATAATATAATATAATATAATATACAGGTAGTTCTCGTTTTGTGCGTGTTTTGTTTGTGCGAATTCGCTAAGATGCGACATTAAAAATATTATAATTAATTAAAATTGTACGATCTGTTCGCTAAGATGCGATTTGCCCCAACCGCATTTCAAACAGTGCGCCAGATACGTAGTTCCGCTGCCTGCCGACAGGCGGCCGCTCCCGCTCCCAGTTCAATGTTTACAGCCCTCTCGTGTGTTTGCAGTCACAGCCAGTCCAGCCAGTTTACTCATTCGTCAAAATGGCCCCAAAACGTCCTTCATCTTCTCCTGGAACCAGCAGCGGCCCTCCAGCTAAGAAAATACAGCGCAAGTCACTCACTCTGGCTAAGAAAATGGAAATTTTGAGCCGGTATGACCAAGGACAAAAAACTTCGATCATATCCCATGCCTTGGGATTGGGGGAGAGCACACTGCGGCGCGTCCGAGACAATGCTGCAAAAATACGAGCAACTGTGGAAGCAGGTTCGTCTAGGACATTGCAGAGGGTAGCCTACAGCAGATCGTCGGCCATGGAGAGGATGGAAAAAATGCTGGCGAATTGGATTCAACACCAGAACAAGAACAGCATTCCTATTAGTTTGGCCATCATTCAGGAAAAAGCTAAAAGCCTCATTAACGACATCGAAGGAAATGACGGGCCAAATACATCCTTCCAAGCAAGTTCTGGTTGGTTTGCAAAATTTAAGCTAAGACACGGGTTTCATAACATCAAAATGACCGGAGAAGCAGCATCAGCAGACACAGAATCGGCCAGGAAATTCCCAGAGATGCTTAAGAAGACCCTGGAAGAAGGACAATACTCATCCAAGCAAGTGTTCAATGTAGACGAGACCGGCCTTTACTGGAAGAAGATGCCAGCGAGGACGTACATCGCACAGGAGGAGAAGACGGCGCCTGGTTTTAAGGCGTCCAAGGACCGCCTGACGCTGCTGCTGGGGGCCAACGCTGAGGGGGACTGCAGGCTGTCCTCATCTATCACTCTCAGAACCCCAGAGCCCTTAAGGTAAGATTGGTTTATTTAATATTTATTTATTTATTCTACAGTTCTTATGTTGTTATTGTTATTGATTGTGTTAAATAATAAAATATTTAATACCGTTAATTAATCAGGGTTTGTGAAGTGTACACAAGTGACATTAAAAATACTTAGGTTTGTGATGCAAGCGACTGGCTTATACGTTTTCTTTGTTAAGAAAAAGGAGCGTGGCCACACCTTAATTCTCGGATAATTTGTGTGTTTCAGGGATATGACCGGGCTTTCCTGCCAGTCCATTGGTACGCCAACAAGAAGGGCTGGATGACTGGGAAAATATTCAGTGACTACTACAAGAACAAGTTGCACAGCGAGCTGAAAGCCTACTGCAACAAGGAAGGCATCCCCTTCAAGATCTTGTTGCTGGTAGACAATGCTCCCAGTCATCCAGCCAGTCTTGAAAATCTCAGCAACAACATCAAGCTGGCCTTTCTGCCTCCCAACACGACTTCTCTGCTGCAGCCCTGTGACCAGGGGCTGATTCAAACCTTCAAGTCCTACTACCTGAGGTCTACGATGGCTGCTGCAGTAAAGAAAACGAACGAGATGAACAAGACGCTGCGAGATTTCTGGAAGAATTCTACAATAAAAGATGCTGTAACCTTTATCAAGCAGTCCTGGGATGAAGTGCCAACGAAATGTCTGAATGGTGTTTGGAAAAAACTGTGTCCTCAGTTTGTTCATTCCTTCGAAGACTTCAATGTGGACGACATCGTTTCGAAGGCAAACAAGGACACAATCAGCTATGCCCAGGATTTAGGCCTTGATGAAGTGGAGGAAGAGGACATTGATCAACTGCTTCAGTCACACAGACAAGAATTGAGCAATGAAGACCTGCTGGACATCGAAGAAGAGAACAAGAGGGAAAGAGAAGAAGCAGAAGCGACGGCAGCGGCAGACAAGGCTGAGGGAGGACGGACGCTCACTGCCACTGTTATCAGTGAAGCATTAGGAAAAATAAAAGAAGGTTTTGCCATGCTGGAAGAACACGACCCCAATGTTGAACGAAGCACCACAATCACAAGAAAGTGTATGGACACACTTTTCTGCTACACTCAAATGCAGACTGAATTTCAAAAGAAAAACCGCCAGACCACCATGCTGGAGTTTTTCAATAAA
>NC_134782.1:80221912-80241912 GCF_046742065.1 Oratosquilla oratoria | reverse complement strand
CAAGTTTAGAAGGTACTATTAATGATATCTTTGATGGGTACTGATAATGACAAGTTTAGAATATTCCGATAATGACAGGTTTAGAAGATACTATTAATGATAACTAATAATGACGAGGTTAGAATATACTAATAATTAAACATTTAAAGGGTACTCTTAATGATAAGTTTCGAAGGTACTATTAATGACTTTAATTTTTACTAATGATAAGTTTAGAACATACTAAAAATGTCAAGTTTAGAATGTTTAGAATATACTAGTTTAAACGATAATAATAATGACAAGGTTTAATGACAACTCTAACATATACTAATATTGCCAAGTTTAGAATATACTAATAATGATAAGTTTAGAACGTCCTAATAATGATAAATTTAATATGAAGTATTAATGACAAGTTTAGAACATACTAATGATGACAAGTTTAGAATATACCAATGAAGACATGTTAGGATATACATGTTTTGAATATGCTTAAGTTTAGAAAGTACTATTAATTATAACTTTAATGTTTACTAATAATGAAAAGTATAAAACATTATAATGATGACAAGTTTAAAGGATACTATTAATGATATCTTTGATGTGTACTTATAATGACAAGTTTAGAACATTCTAATAATGAAGATACTACTAAAATAACTAATAATGACGAATTTAGAATATACTAGGAATTATTAGAATGTACTAATAATGACATGTTTACTAATGATGACAAGTCTAGAAGGCAATATTTATGATAACTTCAATGTTTACTAATAATAACAAATTTAGAATATACTAATAATAAGAAGTGTGCGATTAATTACACATTTTATTTGCACAAATAATGACAAATTTAGAATGTGGTAATAATCGGTACTTTTAATAACTTTATTGTGTTGTAATAATGTCAAGATTAGAATATAATAGTCATAATAACTTTAATGTATATTGATTCTCTTAGCAATATCTTTAACACGTACTATTAAAGAAACTTTAGAATATACTAAGAATTACAAGTTTAATGTGTCATAATGTCATATTTAAAAAGTACAATTAACAGAAACTTTAATGTGTACTAATGATGAAAAGTTTGTTTTTGAATAATGACTAACAATAACAATAACAATAACGATACACTAATAATGATTACTAATTAATGTTTGAATTATTCTAATAATGACAAGTTGACAAGGAATTATCAATGATAACTTTAATATGTTCTAGTAATGACAAATTTAGAATATACGATTAATTACACTTTTTAAAAACTTTAATGTGTACTAATAATGACAAATTAAGATTATGGTATCAATGATAATTTCAACGAGTGCTTTTAATGACAAATTTAGGATATTCCAATAAGGACAAGTTCAGAAGATTCTTCTAATAATAACTTAAATATGTACTAAGAGTGACAACTTTAGAATATACAAGGTTATAAAAGTTTGGAAGCTACTATTAATGTGTACTAATTATGAAAGTTGAGAATACACTATTATGGGTAAGTTTATAATATACTAATAATGACAAGTTTAGAAAGTAGTTTATAATATACTAATAATGACAAGTTTAGAAAGTAGTTTATAATATACTAATAATGACAAGTTTAGAAAGTAGTATTAATGGTAACTTTGATACGTTAAGAATATACTTATAATGATACGTTAAGAATATACTTATAATGACAAGTATAGAACATACTAATAATGACAAGTTTACAAGATACTGTTAATGATAGCTAATAATAAAAATGATAATTATAGAACCTACTAATAATGATCAGATTAAAGATACTATTAATGATAACTTTAATGTGTACTATTAATGACAAGTTTAGAATATACTAATAATGAAATTTTAGAATATTCTATTAATGTACCAATAGTGACAAGCTTAGATAATCAGTACTCATAATCACATGTTTAGAATATACTAATAAGGACAAGTTTAGAAGGTACTGTTAATGATATCTTTAGTATGCTCTAATAATAGCAATTATAGAGGATACTTATAATAACAAATATTAGAAATATTATGAAAGTTGAGGGTAAGTTTATAAAATACTAATAATGACAGGTTTAGAAAGTAGTATTAATGGTAAGTTGAATGATACATTAAGAGCTTATAATGACAAGTTTAGAACATACTAATAATGACAAGTTTACAAGATACTGTTGATGATAACTTTAATATGTACTAATAATGGCAATTGTAGAGGATACTGATAATTACAAATATTACAACGTAATATCAATGATAACTATAAAATGTACTAATAATGACAAAGTTAGAATATACGAATAATGACAACTTTGGAAGGTGCTACAAATCATGTGTATTAATACTAACAAGTTTAGAATATAATGATAATGACAAGTTTAGAATAATGACAACTTTAGAATACACTAATATTGCCATGTTTAGAATATAAATAAGCACTAAGAATGAAAAATTTAGAATATGCCAATGAAGACATGTTTAGAATATTCTAATGGTTAGATTATACGAATAGTAAGTGCTATAAGTGATAACCTTAATTTACTAACAATGATCAGATTAAAGATACTATTAATGATAACTTTAATGGGTACTATTAATGAGAAGTTTAGAATATAGAAGTAATGACAACTTTAATGTGTTCTAATGTGTTAATGTGTTCTAATGTGTTAAAAAAAGTTAGGAAGATGCCTTTAATGATACATGTACTAAAAAAAAGTTTAAAAGGTATTTTTTATAAGGCAAGTTTACAATATACTAATAATGTCAAGTTAAGAAGATAATATTGATAATAACGTTAATGTGTACTAACAATGACAAATTTAGAATATACTAATAATGATGTTTAGATATTAATGTGTACTATCAATACCAAAGATATCATTAATAGTATCTTCTAAACCTGTCATTATTGGAGTATTCTAGACTTGTCATTAATAGTATCTTTAAACTTGTCATTATTATTTATAATTTATAGTACTTTCTAAGATGTTTGTATTTTTTACCATCTTATTTCCTATGGTGATGCTAAACTCGTGTTCCTCTCTTCTGCTAACGGTCAGTATCTCTGTCTTTTCTACATTCATTTTCATGCCTTTCCTTATAAAGCACTCATTCCACCTTTTTGTCTTCTTCGATCTCTTCTCTATCTGTGCTCCATTCAGCTATATCGTCTGCATAAGCCATTATTCTGTTCTTATAATTTTCTTCTTTACCTTCTTTAAAATCCTCTATTATAGTTTTCATATATGCTATCTTGGAAGTGTAGTCACTAAGGAGGGTGGAAATAAGAGACATTTCAGAAAGAATAAATCAATTTTGTGCTCTCTGGCCAATAATAAAAGAAAAACATGTACCTTTAGAAGTGAAAAGAATTATTTTCAATACTGTCTTGTCTCCTACCCTAACATGTGGCTCAGAAAGTTGGGTAATGACAAAAGTAGACATAAGCAGGATTCAGGCAGCAGAAATGAGACCATTAATAGCCATAGTTGGAAAGACGAGGAGAGATAAATTAAAAAATGAAGACATAAGGAAAAGCATTGGCGTCTGTTCCATGCTAAGCAAAATAGATGCTGCCCAGTTTAAAAAAAAATGGATGAAGAAAGAATTGCAAGAAAATGTTGAAGAAGCCCTCAGCAGACATGACTTGCCCAACATCGAAACTCTGAGGGAGGAAGGGGCCTTCCATGATAGAGGCAGATGGAGGAACATGCTGGGACCACTGACCACTGACCACTAAACTTCTCATTATTTGTATATTCTAAACATGTCAATATTAGTATATTCTAAATACATCTTCATTAGTATACTCTAGACTTATCATTATTAGTATATCACATTAAATTTATCATTAATAGGAGGTTCTAAACTTATCATTACGAGTACATTTTTAACTTTGCAATATATGTACATTCTAAAGTTGTCTTTGTCATTATTAGAATCTTCATAAACATTATTTAATATATAATAGCATCTTCTAAAGTTGTCATTTTTAGTATATTCCAAACTTGTCACTATTAGTACATATTAAATTGATCATTATTCTAATCTTCTTTTTATTTGTATATTCTAAACGTGGCATTATTATCATTAGTACACACTTATCATTAACAGTCCCTCTAAAGATGTAATTATTAGTATATTCTAAACTTGTCAATATTAGTACACATTAAAGTTTTTAACGTACTATAAATGATAACTTGTCACTGTTACCATATTCTAAACTATTACTATTAGTATGCTCTAAAATTAACAATACCTTCTAAACTTCTCATTATTAATACATTCTAAGCTTTCATTATTAGTGTATTCTAAAGGTGTCATTATTAGTACAAATTAATAGTGGCTTCTAAACTTCTTTTTCAACTTGTCGTTATAGGTATATATTTGTTATTATTAGCACACAATAAAGACATTATTAATTGTATATTCACATTCTTCATTATTAGTATATTCTAAAATTATCATTATTAGTACACATCCATGTTATCTTTAGATACCTTCTAATATTGTTTTTATTGTTAAACTCTAAACTTGTCTGTGTTAGTATAATCTATTTTTTATCATTACTACAAATAGTACCTTATAAACTTACCATTATAACTATATTCTAAATTTTAAAGTTATCATTAATAGTACCTTTTAAACTTGTCATTATTAGTACAAAATATAGTTAACAGTTATAGTAACTTCTCAACTTGTAATTATTGGTATAATCTAAACTTGTCTTAATTAGTATATTATAAACTTTCATTATTAGTACACATTAAAGTTTTCATTAACAGTGCCTTCTAAACTTCTCATTATTACGTGTTATTACACATTTAAGTTATCATTAATAGGATCTTTAAACATATCATTGTTGTTGCTATACCTGTCAATATTAGATTATTCTAAACTTGATTCAGTATTAGTACATACTAAAGTACTAATAATGACAAGTTTAGAAAGTAGTATTAATGGTAAGTTTAAATTTATAGTGATAATGATACGTTAAGAATATACATATAATGACAGGTATAGAACATACTAATAATGACAAGTTTACAAGATACTGTTAATGATAACTAATAACGATAATGATAATTATAGAACCTACCAATAATGATCAGATTAAAGATACTATTAATGATAACTTTAATGTGTACTATTAATAACAAGTTTAGAATATACTAATAATGAAATTTTAGAATATTCTATTAATGATAACTTTAAAATGTACCAATAGTGACAAGCTTGGATAATCAGTACAATAGTACTGATTATCCAAGCTTGTCACTGTTGGTACATTGATAACTCTAGTATGTACTCATAATCACATGTTTAGAATATACTAATAAGGGCAAGTTTAGAAGGTACTGTTCATGATAACTTTAGTATGCACTAATAATGGCAATTGTATAGGATACTGATAATAACAAATATTAGAAAATATTATGAAAGTTGAGAATATACTATTATGGGTAAGTTTATAAAATACTAATAATCACAAGTTTAGAAAGTAGTATTAATGGTAAGTTTAATGTATAGTAATAATGATACGTTAAGAACTTATAATGACAAATTTAGAACATACTAATAATGACAAGTTTACAAGATACTGTTAATGATAACTTTAATATGCACTAAAAATGGCAATTGTAGAGCATACTGATAATTACAAATATTAGAAGGTAATATCAATGATAACTATAATGTGTACTAATAATGACAAAGTTAGAATATACGAATAATGACAACTTTGGAAGGTGCTACAAATCATGTGCATTAATACTAACGAGTTTAGAATATAATGATAGTGACAATTTTAGAATAAAGACAACTTTAGAATACACAAATATTGCCATGTTTAGAATATATTTCATATGCACTAAGAATGAAAAGTTTAGAACATGCCAATGAAGACATGTTTACAATATTCATTACACATTTAAGTTATCATTAATAGGATCTTTTAAACTTATCATTATTGCTATATTTTAAACATGTTAATATTAGATTATTCTAAACTTGTTTCTGTATTAGTACATTCTAAAGCTATCACTAATAGTACTTTCTAAACTTGTCATTATTAGTATATTCAAAACTTGTCATTTTTACTAAACTTTAAGGTTATTAATAGTTCCTTTTAAAACTGTCATTTTTAGTATATTCTAAGCATCTAATTAAAATTGTCATTAATGGTACCTACCCGACCTTTATTTGTATATTCTAAACTTATTAGTAGTATACTCTAAATATATAATTATTAGTTCACTTTAAGGTTACTAATGAAAGTTATCATTAAAAGTACATTCTAAAATTGTCATTATCAACTTCTCATTATCAGTATATTCTAAAATTTTAATTTTGATAACACATTAAAGTTATTATTATTAGATTCCAAATTTGTATTTATTAGTACACATTAACGTTATCATTAATAATATCTTACAAACGTTCCATTATTAAGCTTCTCATTATTACTATATTCTAAACTTGTCACACACTAAAGTTATCATTAATAGTATATTATAATAGTATACTTGTTATCATTACCATATTCTAAACTTTTTATTATTAGTATTTCTATCATTAGTATTTTACTATTCGTATATATTGAATTTATCATTTATCTTCTAAACTTGTCTTTATTAGTATAACTTGCTTATTCGTATATATTGAATTTATCATTTATCTTCTAAACTTGTCTTTATTAGTATATTGTAAACTTGCTTATTATTAGTACAAATTAAAGTTATCTTGAACAGTACCTTTTAAACTTTTAATTATTGGTATATTCTAATCTTACATACCTTCTAACCCTCTAATTATTGGTAAACATCTGATTATTAGTACACATTAAAGTTATGCAATACTTTCAAAGTTAAATGCATTATTAACGTATCTTTAAACTTGTCATTATTAGTTTATTACAAACTTTCCATTTTTAGTATATTTAATTTTTTTCATTATTAGCACATATTAAAGTCATTATTGGTATATTCTAGTCTTTCCATTATTAATACACATAAAAGTTGTCATCAACTGTATCTTGCATTATACGTATATTGTAAACTTGTCATTATTGGTGCACATTAAAGCTATCATTAATTATACCTCTAAACTTGACATCATTTGTATATTACAAACTTGCCATTATTAGTATATTCTAAATTTGTCATTTGTGCACATTGAATTCATCATGCAATACTACCTTTTAAACTTGTCATTGTTAGTATATTCTAAACTTGTTATTACTAGTACACATTAAAGTTATCATTAACAATGCCTTCTAAACTTGTCATAATTAGAATATTATAAATTTGTCCTTATTGATATATTAAGAGTACCTTCTTAACTTGTCAAAATTAATGTACCTTTTAAACTTGTCATCATTAGGATATTACAAACTTGCCATTTTAGTATATTCTTTGGTATTCTAAACTTGTCATTATTAGTACACATTAAAGTTATCATTATTAGGACCTTATAAGCTTATCATTATTAGTATATAACTTGGCAATACTAATACATTCCAAAGTTTATAATTATTAAAAACTTGTCATTATTAATATGTTCTAAAATTGTGAGTATTAGCACATGTTAAAGTTATCATTATTACTGGCTTCTTAATATGACATTAATAGTTTTATTTTTAAAGCTAATCATTATTAGTACGTATTATAGTTAGCATTAATAGCAACTTCTAATTATGCTATTAATAATATTTACTAAACTTTGCATTATTAATATGATTCAAACGTGTCATTATTGCTACACATTAACATCATCACACCTTAGATTGTGATATGTACTAATAGTCACATATTTACAACATTTGACTATTAGTACATATTAAAGTTATCATTAATAGTGCCATTATTAGTATATTAAAGTTTTTATTTATAATACATTCTAAACTTGTCATTATTACTACAAATTGTAGTTATCATAGACCTTTTAAAATTTTCATTTTTAGTAATTTCTAAACTTGCCATTATCAATATATTCTAAATTTTTCATTAATAATACCTTCTAAATTAGTATATCCTAAACTTGTCATTACATGTATGTTCTAAAGCTGACATTATTAGAATATTCTAAATATGTCATTATTGGTATATTCAACACTTGTCATTATAAGTACCCACTAAAACTTGTCATTATTAGTACACATTAGTTATCACTAACTTTCTTAAGTGGCCATTTTCGTAAATTCGAAAAATCATTATTAATAAATACTAAACATATCTTGTTTGGTATTCTAAACATTGAAGTTATCATTACTAGGACCTTGTATCCTTACCATTATTAGTATATTCTAAACTTGGTAATAATGATATATTCCGAGTTTATCATTATCCTAAACTTGTCATTATTAGTATATTCTAAACTTTTGAGTATTAGTACATATTAAAGTTATCATTAGTAGTGTCTAAACATGTCATTGTTAGTATATTCAAAACTGATTATTAGTACGTATTATAGTTACTTTTAATAGCAACTTCTGCTATGCTATTAATAGTATTTTCTAAACCTTGCATTATAATATATTTCAAACGTGTCATTATTACTACATATTAACGTTATTATTAATGTAACCTTCTAAACATGTCATTATTAAAATATTGTAAACCTGTGAATATTAGTACACATTAAAATTGTCATTATAATTTTGTCATTGTTCGGATATTCAACTTTCATTAATAGTATATTCTAAACTTATTAGTAGATTATTATTAGTATATTCTAAACTTATCATTATTAATATATTCTTAAATCATCATTATTATATTCTAAACTTGTGATTATCAGTACACCTTATCATTAAGCCTTGTAAACCTTGTAAACTTATATGCTAAACTTGTCATTATGAGTACAAAATAAAGTTATCATTAATAAAACCTTCTAAACTTATCGTTATTAGTATAATCCACACTTGTCATTATTTCTACACATTAAAGTCATCTTTAACAGTATCTTTTAAACTTGTCAATCTCAATTTGTCATTATTGGTATATTCAACACTTGACATTATTAGTACCTTGTCAATTTTATGTTCTAAACCCTTATTATTAGTGCATACTAAACATATCTTCTTCGGTATTCTAAACTTTATTGGTATACATTAAAGTTATTATTAGTAGGACCTTGTATCCTTATCATTATTAGTATATTCTAAACTTGTAAATCTGAATTTGTCATTATTGGTATATTCAACATTTGACATTATTAGTCAATTTTATGTTCTAAACCCTCATTATTAGTACATACTAAACATATCTTCTTAGGTATTTTAAACTTTATTGGTGTACATTAAAGTTAAAAGATCTATTAAATGATATATTTAATGTGTACTAATAATGGCACGTAATAATAAATGGCACGTAATAATAAATATGATAAGTTTAGAAGGTACTAATAATGATAACGTTAATATGAACTAATAATATACAAAGAAAATTTAGAAGTTACTATAAGTAGTAATAGTGAAAGAAATAGAATATACTCATACTGACAATATTAGAAGGTATTTTTAAAGATAACATTAATGTGTACTAATAATAAGATTTTTAGAATATACTAATAATGAAGAGTGTGAAAATAGAATTAGTATCTTAAATGTGTACTAATAATGACAAATATAGAATATACGTATAACGACAGGTTGACAAGGAACTATTAATAATAACTTTAATGTGTATTAATAAAAACAAGTTTAGAACATATTTTAGTAGTGGCAAGTTTTTAACGATAATGATAATTTTATTGTGTAATAATATTGACAAGTTTAGAATATACTAATAATTACAAGTCAAAAATGATTAGTGTAGAAGGTACTGTTATGACTTTAATTTTCACTAATAATAAGTTAAGAACACACTAATAATGCCAGGTTTAGACAATACTAATAAAACAAGATTAGTAGGTACTAATAATGATAGATGTGTACAAATAATGTCAAACTGGGAATATAGTAATAATGAAAAGATTAGAAGATACTATTAATGATAAGTTTACTAATAATGACGAGTTTTGAATATACTAATAACGACATCATTAGAATATACTAGTTTAAACTATAATAATAATGCCAACTCTTATTATAATGATAAGTTAATATGAACTATTAATGACAAGTTTAGAACATACTAATAATGACATGTTTAGAATATTCCAATGTAGACATATTTAGAATATACGTATAATGAGAAATTTGGAAAGTATTATTAATGATAACTTTAATGTGTACTAATAATGAAAAGTATAGAACATTCTAATGATGACAAGTTTAAAAGGTACTATTACTTTGATAATGACAAGTTTAGAATATTCCGATAATGACAGGTTTAGAGGATATTATTAATGATAACTAATAATGACGAGTTTAGAATATAGTAATAATTAAACATTTAAAGGGTACTGTTAATGATAAGTTTCGAAGGTACTATTAATGACTTTAATTTTTTCTTATGATAAGTTTAGAACATACTAATAATGTCAAGTTTAGAAAGTTTAGAATATACTAGTTTAAACGATAATAATATTGCCAAGTTTAGAATATACTAATAATGATAAGTTTAGAACGTGCTAATAATGATAAATTTAATATGAAATATTAATGACAAGTTTAGAACATAGTAATGATAAGTTTAGAATATACCAATGAAGACATGTTAGGATATACATGTTTAGAATATACTGAAGTTTAGAAAGTACTATTAATTATAACTTTAATGTGTACTAATAATGAAAGTATAAAACATTCTAATGAGGACAAGTTTAAAGATACTATTAATGATATCTTTGATGTGTACTTATAATGACAAGTTTAGAACATTCTAATAATGACAGGTTTAGAGGATACTACTAAAATAACTAATAATGACGAGTTTAGAATATATTAAGAATTATTAGAATGTACTAATAATGACATTTAAAATATACTAATGATGACAAGTTTAGAATGTAATATTTATGATAACTTCAATGTTTACTAATAATTAAAAATTTAGAATATGCTAATAATAAGAAGTGTGCGAGTAATTATACGTTTCATTTGCACAAATAATGACAAATTTAGAATGTGGTAATAATAGGTACTTTTAATAACTTTATTGTGTTGTAATAATGTCAAGATTAGAATATAATAGTAATAATAACTTTAATGTATATTGATTAACACGTACTATTAAAGAAACTTTAGAATATACTAAGAATTACAAGTTTAATGTGTCATAATGTCATATTTAAAAGGTAGAATTAACTGAAACTTTAATGAAAGGTTTAGTTTTTGAATAATGACTAACAATAATAGGTTTAGAATACACTAATAATCATTACTAATTAATGTTTGAATTATTCTAATAATGACAAGTTGTCAAGGAATTATCAATGATAATTTTAATATGTTCTAGTAATGACGATTAATGACACTTTTTAGGTACCACTAATAAAATTTTAATGTGTACTAGTAATGACAAATTAAGATTATGGTATTAATGATAATTTCAACGAGTGCTTTTAATGACAAGTTTTGGATATACCAATAAGGACAAGTTCAGAAGATTCTTTTAATGATAACTTAAATATGTACTAAGAGTGACAACTTTAAAATATACAAGGTTATACAAGATTGGAAGCTACTATTAATGATAACATTAATGGGTACTAATTATAAAAATTGAGAATATACTATTATGGGTAAGTTTATGATATACTAATAATGACAAGTTTAGAAAGTAGTATTAATGGTAAGTTTAATATAATGATACATTAAGAATACACTTATAATGACAAGTATAGAACATACTAATAATGACAAGCTTACAAGATACTGTTAACGATAACTTTAATATGTACTAATAATGGCAATTGTCACTACTAAAATATATTCTAAACTTGTTTATATTAGTACACATTAAAGTTATCATTAATAGTTCCTTTTAAACCTGTCGTTATAAGTATAGTCTATATTTGTCATTATTAGTACACATTATAGATACTAATTGTATTTTCACACTCTTCATTATTAGTATATTCTAAAAATCTTATTATTAGTACACATTAATGTTATCTTTAAAATACTTTCTAATCTTTTTTTATTATTACTACCTGTAGTACCTTCTAAATTTTCTTTGTATATTATTAGTTCATATTAACGTTATCATTATTAGTACCTTCTAAACTTATCTTTATTAGTATATTCTAAATTCTAAAATTTTCATAATTAGTACATATCATAATTAGCAATTATAGTAAAATCTCAACTTGTTATTATTCTTATATTCTAAACTTAACAATACCTTCTAAACTTCTTATTATTACGTGCCATTATTAGTACACATTAAATATATCATTTAATAGGATCTTTTAAACATATTAATCTATATTTTAAACATGTCAATCAATATTAGTTTCTTCTAAACTTGTCATTATTTCTTATTCTAAAATTTTTATTATTTGTATATTATCAACTTTTCAGTATTAGTACACTCTAAAGTTATCATTAATAGTACTTTCTAAACCTGTCATTACTAGTACATTCTAAACTTGACATTATTTGTATGTTACAAAATTGTCATTACTAGCATATTCTAAATTTGTCATTATTAGAGCACATTAAAGCTATCATCCAATAGTACCTTCTAAAATTGTCATTATTAGTATATTCTTAACTTGTTATTACTAGTACACATTAGAGTTATCATTAATAATACCTTCTAAACTTATCATTAAAATATTGTAAATTTGTCCCTCTTATGTTGAAATTATGTTGATATGTTGAAATTCTAGTTGTCATTGTTAGTATATTCTAAAAATGTTCATTATTAGTACAAATAAAATTATTCAATATTAGTACATATCAAAGATATTTAATAGAACCTTCTAAATTTTTCATTGTTAAAACATATTAAAGTTATTATAGATATAATTTTCTAAGGTTTTGATTATAGTACACATTGTATATATCATTAATAGTACAATCGACAATATCCATTCCTAATATACTTTAAACTTCTATTAGTGCATATCAAAGTTTAGTATATTCTAAACTTGGTTATAATAATATATTCCGAGTTTATCATTATTCTAAACTAGTCATTATTAGTATATTCTAAACTATTAGTTTTGAAAAAAAACAACTAACTATGTCATATTAAGAAGCCAGTAATAATGATAACTAGAACATATTAATAATGACAAGTTTTTAATAATTATAAACTTTGGAATATATTAGTATTGCCAAGTTTAGAATATACTAATAATGATAAGGATACAAGGTCCTAGTAATAATAACTTTAATGTATACCAATAAAGTTTAGAATACCGAAGAAGATATGTTTAGTATGTACTAATAATGAGGGTTTAGAACATAAAATTGACAAGCTTTAATAAGTACTAATAATGTCAAGTGTTGAATATACCAATAATGACAAATTGAGATTGACAAGTTTAGAAGATACTAATAATATCATAGTAAAAATTGCTATTAAGGATAACTATAATACGTACTAATAATTAGTTTTGAATATACCAACAATGACATGTTTAGAAGACACTACTAATTATAACTTTAGAAGTTTAGAATATACTAATAATGACAAGTTTAGAATAATGATAAACTCAGAATATATTATTATTACCAAGTTTAGAATATACTAATAATGATAAGGTCCTAGTAATGATAACTTTAATGTATACCAATAAAGTTTAGAATACCGAAGATGTTTAGCGTGTACAAATAATGAGGGTTTAGATCATAAAATTGACAAGCTTTAATAGGTACTAATATATACCAATAATGACAAATTTATATTGACAAGTTTAGAAGATACTGTTAAAGATAACTTTAATTTATAGAAATAATGACAAGTGTAGATTATACTAATAACGATAGGTTTACAAGGTTTACAAGGTTTAATGATAAGTTTAAGGTGTACTAATAATCACAAGTTTAGATTACAATAATGATTTTAGAATATACTAATAATGATAAGTTTATAATATACTAATAATAATAAGTTTCGAATATACTATTAATGAAAGATGAATATCCGAACATTGACAAAATTATAATGACAATTTTAATGTGTACTAATATTCACAGGTTTGCAATATTTTAATAATGACATGTTTAGAAGGTTACATTAATAATAACGTTAATGTGTAGTAATAATGATATATTTGATATATATTATAATGCAAGGTTTAGAAAATACTAATAATAGCATAGCAGAAGTTGCTATTAAAGGTAACTATAATACGTACAATTAGTTTTGAATATACTAACAAAGACATGTTTAGGATAATGATCATCTCGGAATATATCATTATTACCAAGTTTAGAATATACTAATAATAGTAATGTGTACTAATAATGACAAGTTTTAATGGGTACTTATAATGACAAGTGTTGAATATACCAATAATGACATATTTAGAATATGCTAATAATGTCAGGTTTAGAATATACATGTAATGACAAGTTTAGAATATACTAATTTAGAAGGTATTACTAATGAAAAATTTAATAACGAGCTTAGAATATAAGAATCACAAGTTTAGAATAATGCCATAATTAGAGTATACTAATGACAAGCTTAGAAGATAATATCTATGATAACTTTAATGTGTAAAAGTTTAGATTATATTGATAATGGCAAGTTTAGAAATTACTAAAAATAACAATTTTAGAAGGTTCTATATATGATAACTATAATTTGTATTAATAATGACAAGTTTAGAATGTATTATATATAAAAACTTTAATATCTTCTAATAGTTAATGTTTGGTATATACTAATAATGGCACTATTAATGATAACTTTAATATGTACTAATAGTCACATGTGACTATTATCACAATCTAAGGTTTAGAATGTGATGATGTTAATGTGTAGCAATAATGGCACGTTTGAATCATATTAATAATGCAAAATTTAGCTATTAATGCTAACTATAATACGTACTAATAATGATTAGTTTTGAAAAAAACTATGTCATATTAAGAATCCAGTAATAATGATAAATAGAACATATTAATAATGACAAGTTTTTAATAATTATAAACTTTGGAATATATTAGTATTGCCAAGTTTAGAATATAAGCATATAAGGTCTTAATAATGATAACTTTAATGTGTACTAATAATGACAAGTTTAGAATACCAAAGAAGATATGTTTAGTATATACTAATACTGATATATTTCGAATATAAGAACAATGACAACTTTAGAAAATATTGTTTGTGTACTAATAATTAGGGTTTAGAACATACAAATATTGACAAGCTAATAATGACAATACTAATAATGAAAAATTTAATAATTTAGAATATGCTAATAATGTCAGGTTTAGAATATACTTGTAATGGCAAGTTTAGAATACACTGATAATTACAAAGCTAGAAAGTACTATTAGTTCTAAACTTGTCATTATAAGTTCTTAACGTATCATTAATACTATACATTAAACTTAATGTGCACTAAAAGACAGTTTTAGAATGTACTAATTATGGAAATTTTAGATTATATTAACAACGATAAGTTAATGACTAGTTTAATATATACAACTTTGGAATATACTACTAATGATAACTTTAATGTGTATTGTGTATGAAAAGGGTACTGTTAATGATTAGTGTAGAAGGTTATTAATGACTAATTTTTACTGATAATAAGTTCAGAACACACTAACAATAACAGGTTTAGAAAATACTAATAAAACAAAGATTAGTATGTACTATTAATGATAGATTTAATCTGTACTAATGATGTCAAACTTGGAATATAGTGATAATGAAAAGATTAGAAGATACTATTAGTAATAAGTTTACTATAATGACGAGTTTTGAATATACCAATAACGACATCCTTAGAATCTATGATAATAATGACAAGGTTTAATGACAACATTAACATATACTAATATTGCCAAGTTTAGAATAGATAAATTTGATATGAACAATTTATTAATGACAAGTATAAACATACTAATAATGACAAGTTTAGAATATTCCAATGCAGATATGTTTAGAATATACGTACAATTAGAAATTTGGAAAGTACTATTAATGATAACTTTAATGATGAAAAGTATAGCACATTCTAATGATGACAAGTTTAATGATAAATATAATGTGTACTAATAATTAAGATTTTACAAAATGATATTCATAATAACTTTAACATGTTTTGATAAAGACAATTTTAGAAGGTTCTATTAAATAGCTTTGATATGTACAAATATTGAATAATTTAGAATATGACAGCTAAAAACATACAAATAATTAAAGTTTAGAAGGTATTCATTATAGATTTAATTTGTACTAATAATGACAACTATAGAATATCCTAATAGGGACAGATTTATAATATTCTAATTATGACAAGTTTAGAAGGTATTGTGGCAACTTTAATGTGTACTAATAAAAACAAGTTTAGAATATATTTTAGTAGTGAATTTTTTTTAATGACAATGATAACTTGACAAGTTTAGAATATACTAATAATTGCAAGTTAATGATCAGTGTAGAAGGTACTATTGATGATTAATTTTCACTGATAATAAGTTTAGAACACACTAACAATAAGAGGTTTAGAAAATACTAATAAAACCAAGATTAGTATGTACTATTAATGATAGATTTAATGTGTACTAATGATGTCAAACTTGGAATATAATGACGAGTTTTGAATATACCAATAACGACATCTTTAGAATCTATGATAATAATGACAAGGTTTAATGACAACTTTAACATATACTAATATTGCCAAGTTTAGAATATACTAATAATGATAAATTTAATATGAACAATTTATTAATGACAAGTATAAACATACTAATAATGACAAATTTAGAATATTCCAAAGTGTGCGATTAATGATAAATTTTATTTGCACAAATAATGACAAATTTAGAATGTGGTAATAATCGGTACTTTTAATAATTTTATTGTGTTGTACTATTGTCAAGTTTAGAATATAATAGTAATAATGACTTTAATGTATATTGATATTGACAAGATTAGAAGATTCTTTTAGCAGTATCTTTAACAAGTACTGTTAATGAAAGGTTAGAATATACTTAATATATTTATATTGAATGTGCCATAATGTCATATTCAAAAGGTACAATTAGTTGAAACTTTATTGTATACCAATAAAGAAAATTTTAGAGTTTTTGAATAATAAATAACAATAGCATAATAATGACTACTAATTAATGTTTTAATTATACTAATAATGACAAGTTAAAAAGGAATTATCAATGAAAACTTTAATATGTTCTAGTAATGACAAGTTAAAAATATACGGTTAATTACACTTTTTAGGGACAACTAATAAAAAATGTAACGTACACTAGTAATGATTATGGTAAAGATAATTCTAACAAGTGCTATTAATGACAAGTTTACGATATACCAACAACGACAAGTTCAGAAGATTCTTTTAATAATATGTACTAAGCGTGTAATAATGATACGTTAAGAATATAGTTATAATGACAAGTATAGAACATACTAATAATGACAAGTTTACAAGATACTGTTAATTATAGAACCTACTAATCATGATCAGATTAAAGTTGCTATCAATGATAACTTTAATATGTACTATTAATGAAAAGTTTAGAATATACTAATAATGAAATTTTATAATATTCTATTAATGATAAGTTTAAAGTGACAAACTTAGAATACTTGTTTAGAAAGCACTATATACTCTAATATGTACTCATAATCACATGTTTATAATATACTAGTAAGGACAAGTTCAGAAGGTACTATTAATGATAACTTTAATATGTAGAGAATATTGATAATAACAAATATTAGAAAATATTATGAAAATTAAGAATATACTATTATGGGTAAGTTTATAATATACTAATAATGACAGGTTTAGAAACTACTATTAATGGTAAGTTTAATGTATATTAATAGTGATACGTTAAGAATATACTTATAATGACAAGTTTAGAACATACTAATAATGACAAGTTTACAAAATACTGTTCATGATAACTAATATTAATAGTGATAATTATAGAACATACTAATAATGATCAGATTAAAGATACTATTAATGATCATTCTAATGTGTACTATCAATGACAAGTTTAGAATATACTAATGATAGTTTTAACATGTACTAATAAAAAAGTTTAAAGGGTATTTTTGATAAGGCATGTTTACAATATACAAATGATATCAAGTTAAGAAGGTAATATTTGTAATAACCTTAATGTGTACTAATAATGACAAGTTTAGAATATACTAATAATGATGTTTAGAAAGTACTCTTAATGTGTACTATTAATACTAGAATATACAAGTAATGACAAGTTTAGAAGATACTACTAATAATAACTTTAATATGTATCAATAATGACAGGTTTATAATATACTAATAAAGAAAAGTTTAGAATACACTAATGCTGACAAGTTTGGAAGGCACTATAATTGATCAGTTTAATGTATACTAATAATGACAAGTTTATAATGTACTAACAATGACAAATTAAGAAGGTGCTATTAACTATAACTTTAATGAGTCCTAATAATGACAAGATTAGAATATACTAGTAATGACATGTATGAAAGATAGAACGAATGATAACTTTAATATGTACTAATAATCACAGGTTTAGAATATACCTAAAATGACATTTAGAATATACTAAGATTGACAAGTTCAGAAGATACTGTCAGAGGTAACTTTAATGTTTAGAAATAATGACAAGTGTGGAATGTACTAATAACGATAAGCTAAGAAGGTTCTACTAATATTAACTTTATTTTGTACTAACAATAACTAGTTTAGAATATAAATTTACAAAGTACTATTAATAATAACTTTAATGTGTATTAATAAAGACAACATTAAGGTGTAATAATCCAATAATGACAGGTTTAGAATATAATGATAATGAGTTTAGAATATAATGATAATGAGTTTAGAATAGATTAATAATAATAAGTTTAGAATATACTAATAATGAAAGTTTAGAATATCCGAACAATGACAACTTTATAATGACAATCTTAGAGGCACTATTAATTATAACAAGCAAAGTTTAGAAAATACTAAAAATAGCAAATTGGAAGTTGCTATTAATGATAACTATGATACGTACTAATAATAAGTTTTCAATACTCTAACAATGACATATTTAGAGTATACTAATAATAAGTTTAGGATATACAAATAAAGATCGAGGAAGTACTATTAATGATAACTTTAATGTGTACCAACAATGAGATGTTTAGGGTATACTAAAAATGGCAGTTTTAGAAACTGTTAATGATAACTAATGATAGCTTAGTAATAATGACAAGTTTAGAATATACTAATAATTACAAGTTTATAAAGTACTATTAATGATAACTTTAGAATCTACTAATACTGAAAAGTTTATGATATAATAATAATGAAAAGTTTGAAGTATATTAGTAATGCAAAGTTTAGAAAATACTAAAAATAGCAAATTGGAAGTTGTTATTAATGATAACTATGATACGTACTAATAATAAGTTTTCAATATACTAACAATGACATATTTAGAGTATACTAATAAGTTTAGGATTTACAAATAAAGATCGAGAAAGTACTATTAATGATAACTTTAATAGATGTTTAGGGTATACTAAAAATGGCAGTTTTAGAAACTGTTGATGATAACTAATGATAGCTTAGTAATAATGACAAGTTTAGAATATACTAATAATTACAAGTTTAGAAAATACTATTAATGATAACTTTAGAATTTACTAATACTGAAAAGTTTATGGTATAGTAATAATGATAAGTTTGAAGTATATTAGTATTGCAGAGTTTAGAAAATACTAAAAATAGCAAATTGGAAGTTGCTATTAATGATAACTATGATACGTACTAATAATAAGTTTTCAATATACTAACAATGACATATTTAGAGTATACTAATAATAAGTTTAGGATCTACAAATAAAGATCGAGAAAGTACTATTAATGATAACTTTAATGTGTACCAACAATGAGATGTT
>NC_134782.1:80204412-80219412 GCF_046742065.1 Oratosquilla oratoria | reverse complement strand
AACTTTGCGTTTTCCAAATACTGCTTGCGTCCTCATGATAAAATCCATTTAACCATTAGCTAGAAATGTTGCGAGTAATGATACTTATTTTTCACTCTCTCTGCCTATCTTCTAGCTTGAACATACTTTTCTCAACCTTCTATTCTCTTCGTGCTCATCCATTTTCTTTTGATTTTTCATTTAATTTCATGACGTAATATAATTAAAGAAGCATCACATTACAATGTAATAATGTGATGTATACATCATCCTATTTAACCTATTATTACGATGAAATTAAAATGAGAAAGATATGTTTTTTCAGTTGTTCCTTGAGACATGCAATTTATTCTAAAGGTTACGCAAGGGTGAAAAGGTTGAGAAACGCTGCACTAGAGTGTTTATTTTTTCTTCCAACTGTATAAGTATTGCATAACTTCTTTGTCAAGTCTTGTGATCGCCGAATGGAAGGCGACCTACAAAATCTTCTCTTCCAGCATCTTCGGCTCTATTTTCTCTCAATCTGCATTGGAATACTTCTTTATAGCCTTCATCTCTCATATATCCGTTCAAAAAATCGTTTTATGGCTATACACTTCAGAGGTTTTGATTTGGCATGTTTCAGTTTGCCCACAACTAGCCTGTGGTCTGAACTGCATGACATCAATATTATGTTTTTTACATCTCTGAAAAATCTTGTTTTAACATAAGGTGAATTATGGGCTTGTCGGTGTATTTGTTGCTGTATGCTTTTCTACCCGTACTAAAACCTTTGCGATCTTTTTCAATGTGTCCATTCTCAGTCCACTCGTGACCTACTCAGTCCACTCGTGACCTCAGCTCAGTCCACTCGTGACCTCAGCTCAGTCCACTCGTGACCTCAGCTCAGTCCGCTCGTGACCTCAGCTAGAGACCTCGTTTTTCTGCACAGACACCAGCTAGTGAATACCTGTGAATTTTATATCTCCGAATAGTGTTAAGTGATTGTGTTGTGTTTTTGTAATTGTATACGTATAGCGCTATACAGTTACAGATATAAGATAAAGTGCAGGGTTCTATTTAATTTCAAAACAGTTTTCTGTTACCGTATTCCAAAGGTAGGAGAAATAGTATAAGGTAAGCAGAGTAAGCTTCGCGTATTTAGTTTATTAGAGACCGCTTTGATTTTTTGTTGTTGTTGATTTGTATTTTCTCTTTGCCGTTTTTATTGCTAAAGGGGGAGCGAAATGGCTTGTGAAGGTTGCGTGAACCTAGAGGTCCGTCTCAGGATGTGTGAGGAGGAAATTCGGCTTCTCAGGAGTGCGCTCCGTGAGAAGAGTGAACCCTCCCCACAACCCAAAGAGCGTTCCACTTCTTCACCTACTGTCACTGCCATGAGCGAGTGGCGCTCCGTGGGGTCCCGTTTGTCGAGCCCGCGTTCGGTAGACGTGTGCCCTGTGGAGCAACCGCTGGCTCTAGTCAATCGTTTTGCTCTACTGGAGGATGAAGTGGCTGAAAACCAGGAGTTCTTGGTGGTGGGGGACTCCATGGTTCGAGGCTATGACGACATCCTGCAGCGAAAGACTAAGCGACGTTGCAAGCTTGTATGTCAACCGGGCCGTGGGCTCGTGGATTGTACCCGGTCCATCAGGGAGCAAGGACGGAAGAACACGGTTACGATTGTACATACGGGTAGTAACGATGTAGGTAGGGTGAGATCAGAGGAGCTTGTTCGGAATTACAAGGTCCTCCTTCAGGAGATGAAGGAACGTGGGAGCCGTCACGTAGTCTGTGGGATCCTCCCGAGGATCTACGCAGGTTCGTGTTGGAACAGTAGAGCCATAGGGATCAATGATAGGATATCGCAGTTGTGCACACAATTGGGATACCACTTTCTTGATCCTTGGTATCTCTTTTCTAGGCGCCATGACCTTTACGCTTCTGATGGGATCCACCTTACCCGCAGAGGCAAAGATGTTCTTACAAACCTCATTGTGGGAGTTTGTAATGAACCAGCTCCTTTTTTGGGGTAGAAGGCCAAAGGGAAGGGGAAATAGAATGTACTTGGGAAAACAGTGTAGAGTATAGCATTAATGTAGAACAATGTACCAGTATAGGACAAAATATAATTTTAGGATATAATGTCGCTAGAAGACGAAATGTCACATTAGGATATAATGTCATAGGACAAAATGTCGCAATGGGATATAATGACAGTGGAGGACAAAAGATCACGATGGGAAGTAATGGTAAAGGAGAACAAAATATCACGATAGGATGTAATGATAATGGAGGAGAAAATATCACGGTAGGATATAATGTCATTGAAGGCCAAAATGTAATTTTAGGAAGGGATACCGGACAGAATGTCAATGAAGGCCAAAATATCATGATAGGATGTAATATCGCTAGAGGACGAAATGACACATTAGGATGTAATGTCTTAGGACAAAATGTCACAATGGGATGTAATGACAGTGGAGGACAAAAGATCACGATGGGAAATAATGATAGTGGAGAACAAAATATCACGATAGGAGTAATGATAATGGAGGAGAAAATATCACGGTAGGATATAATGTCAGTGAAGAACAAAATATAATTTTAGGAAGAGATACCGGACAGAATGTCAATGAAGGCCAAAATATCAAGATAGGATGTAATGACAGTGGAAGACAAAAGATCACGATGGGATGTAATTATAGTGGAGGAAAAAATATCACGGTAGGATATAATGTCACTGGAGGACAAAATATAATTTTAGAAAGGGATGCCGGACATAATGTCACTGAACGACGGGAGGCCGGCGTGAATCACGGTGACGTAGGGGGACAAAATGTACAAAATAGATCGGATGACCGTAATCGACCAGATGTCCGTGATGGGGGAAATGTTAATTTTGATAGGAGAAATGTTAATGAGGCATTGAATGTCAATGAAGGACCAAATAATAATAATATAGAGCAAGGCATAAATAAAAAACAAAATTATAATATAAGACATGATATTGAAACTCAAAATGTGTCAAAAAGAAATAATCAGGAGTTTCTTAAAACTATGTACTTTAATGCTCGTAGTATTAGGAACAAATTTCAAGAAATACAGGCGTATGTCAAAAGCGAAAATCTCGATATGATAGGAATAACTGAGACATGGTTAAATGGTACAGAGTTCGAAGCTGAATTTAATATTGCGGGATTTAAACACTTTCATCAGGATAGAAACCACAAGAAAGGTGGGGGTGTTCTATTGTACGTTAAAAACAATGTTCATGCTTGTGTTTTAGAGAAAGTGAAACAGGATGCATATGACAGTTTGTGGGTTGAGTTAACCCAAACAAATGGACAAAAAATGAATATAGGTGTAATATATAGGCCAAAGACATTATCATTAGCAGACGACAAACTGTTATTTCAAGAACTGTCTAGTTTCTGCAACCGGGATTTATTGATAATGGGTGATTTCAATTTTACTGACATTGATTGGATGACCCTTGAACATGGCCATATAGGTAGTCGCTTGATTGATTTTCTTGGTGACAATTACTTAATTCAGCATGTAAAAGAGCCCACAAGATATGGAAACTTACTCGATTTATTGATCACTAGCCGCGAAAGCATGGCAACTGATGTAGAAGTCGGTGAATCTGTTGCAAATAGCGATCACAATTTAGTCAGATTCAAACTCCTAAACAATTTTAGAATAGATACTTGTGCTTCTAAAATACCCGATTTCAGTAAAGCTCAGTTCATAGAACTACGTCAGGAGCTTCAGCTTACAGATTGGGAGGCAAAATTAAACGAAAGGCCTGTAGATCAGATGTGGGAAATATTTCAAAATACGCTCACTAAGATGATTCAAACTTACATTCCTTTTAAGGACGACGTCCCCCAAATCAGGCTCGCCCAAAGTGGCTCGACAAAGAAACTGAAAAAAGTATTGCTAAAAAGAGACAGGCTTATAAGAAATATAAGTGCTCGGGTGCATCTAATGACTATGAAAGTTATGTATCAATACAGAGAGATTTAAAAAAGACAATAAGAAAAAGAAAACGACAATACGAAATGAACATCGCTGAGAAATCCAAAGAGAATCCCAAAGAATTCTATAGTTACATTAGAGATAAAAAGGTTGTTAGGAATCACATTGGTCCACTATTATCTACTGACGGTCAACTTGAATATTCAAATGAAGGAATGTGTAATCTCTTAAACAATTATTTTAGCTCGGTATTCGTAAACGAAACACCTCAAAGTGAATTCCAAACTGAAACCTGTGAAAAGTCTGGGGTAAACTTACTCACTACGGTAAATATAACAAAAGAAACAATTAAAAGGTGTATAGACAAACTCAAAGTTAATAAAACACCAGGGCCTGACGGTTGGCATCCAAGAATCTTAAAGGAAATGAAAAATGAGATTGTTGTTCCATTAGAAATTATTTTCAAGAAATCCATCATATCCGGAGATGTCCCAAGAGAATGGAAGCTAGCTAACGTTACTCCCATATTCAAAAAAGGTGACAAAAAGAAACCAAATAACTATAGGCCTATTAGTTTGACTTCGATCGTAGGAAAAATAATGGAAACTATCATCAGAGATGCTATCGAATATCATTTAGAAAGTAACCATTTGATAAATGATAGCCAACATGGTTTCAGACGGAAACGTTCTTGCGTGACTAACTTACTCGAATTCTACAACACAGTTGTCTCGAATTATGACAAAAGAAACAATATAGATTTAATATATCTAGACTTTGCAAAAGCTTTTGATACCGTCCCACACGAAAGACTACTTACTAAATTAGCTTTGCATGGAATAAGTGGTAGCCTATTAGGTTGGACTAGTAATTGGTTGAAAGGTCGAAAACAGAGAGTTGTTTTAAATGGAAAAACTTCTGGATGGAAAAGTGTTGCAAGTGGAGTTCCTCAGGATTCCGTTCTTGGGCCACTTCTATTCATAGTATATATAAGTGATATAGACCATGGACTAAAATCTACTGTTTCCAAATTTGCTGATGATACAAAACTGTGCGGAGTGGCAAATGATCACTCAAACCAATTAGATATTCAAGAAGATTTAGATCAATTACAGCAATGGTCTGAAAAGTGGCTAATGAAATTTAACACAAGTAAATGCAAGGTAATGCACATAGGTAAAAATAACAGCAAGTACGATTACAAGTTATTTGGAAATTCGTTAACAAAAGTGGATAGTGAAAAAGATCTCGGCGTAATTATCAGTAACGACCTCAAATCATCCAAGCAGTGTATTTCAGCCTCTGAGAAAGCAAATAAGATTCTGGGATTGATTGCGCGATCTTTTGATTTCAAAAGTCCATCACTCATTAACAAGCTATATAAATCGTTAGTTCGTCCACATTTGGAATATGCTGTTTCCGTATGGTCACCGAATCTCATTAAAGACATTGACAGACTGGAAAAAGTACAACGGCGAGCCACAAAACTGATTCCAAATATCAAAAATAAATCATACGAAAATCGACTTAAGCACATGAATCTGTTTTCCCTAAAAAAGCGTAGACTCAGAGGTGACTTGATACAGGTCTTTAAGATTTTAAAGGGAATTGACAACATCAAAAGTGACCAAATTTTCACATTGAATGAGAATCAGACAAGAAACAATGGCCTCAAACTGTCCGGAAATAGATTCAATTTGGAAGTAGGTAGAAACAACTTTGCCAACCGTGTAGTTAATGAATGGAATAAACTTCCTGCACAGGTAGTGCAATGTAGTTCAGTTCGAAGATTTAAGAATCATTTAGATAAATACCTAAGTAAGATGCTGTAATTATTATAATTTATGTTATATTATTTGTTTTTGTTTTGTTATAATTTGTCTGTCTGATTTTCATTTATTATTAGTTATATGTCAATTTATTATCATTTACTATTTACCTGTTTGTTTGTTATTCAACTATACCAATGCATTTATTTATGTATTTTAATTGTTATTTACATTGTTATAGTTTTAATTTATTATTAATATGATTTTTTTTTCTTTTTTTTTTTTTTTCCTTCCGACCTAGATATGGATCAATAGGTCTCCTGTCGGCATGCTTTGCCTTTGTAATCCTTTGTAATCACCCATGATAACTACATTTTCGGCGTATGGTAAGTCGTTCTTAACATTCTGGAGGGATTCATAGAATACTTCTCTTTTTTTCTGATGGTCGACTTTGAGCGGTGCGTAGACTTTTATGAAACTTTTTTTTTTTTTTTGTCAGAAAGCCAGAATCCTCTCGTTCTACTCTCGTGCTTCTTTGTGCTAATGTCTGCTCTTGCATTATATACGAACTGATAGTTATCATGCAAAACCCTTCTGCCTTTTCTTGCAAGTCTTGTTTCACATAAAGCAAGTATATCGACTTTCTTTTCCTTTATCATTAATATCAATTCCTCCTTTCCTCTAAATATTCCTACATTTAATGTAGCCATTGGCAAAAATTTCCTGGAGAAGGTTCTAGAATTATTTAATAGTCAGGGTCCATTTCCTTTCGATGGTCGATCGAGGTTGATATCAGAGTTCCAAGGCAAAAAGTGAGTTTCTTGAGCACTATTTCCCGGTTCACTAGGCCTATTCCACACCATTCGAGACTATTAATTTGGTACCACGTGGCGTCCATTCCCTTTCAGCTACAGGTCCAGGTCCACATGATGAGGGTCTCCGCCAGTCGATGTCGACTATGGATCTCCAGGTCGCAAACCACGGCTATTTTTCATCACATGAGAAAATAGGTCAATAACCCCTGACGTAGATCGAGAAAATTATATTTTTGGCTGTCTTGAGTTCTATGACCAATAATAATAAGTTTTAGTTCCACGTCATCTGTGGGGAACCAAAAACTGAGTGATACAGGAAAGCGACCGCATGTTACTTTTTTATTCCTTTTACATTGAGACACAACAAACGGTACGCATCTATTTGTATCACACACACACACACACACACACACACACACACACACACACACACACACACACACACACACACACACACACACACACACACACACACACACACACACACACACACACACACACACACACACCTCAAAACGAACAAACCAAAGACAGAAAAAAATGGAGAAAGAAGAAAATTAAAAGTGGCCTATACTAACATTGACGGATTAATTTCAGGTCTGAACGAACTCAATGATTACCTACTAGAAGAAAAACCAGCCACAAAGGGAATTGTAGAGACTAAACTAAGAGGTGAAATACCATCCATCGATAAAAAATAGGGACAAGAAACAGGGAGGAGGAATCATGTTCTTGGCCAAGAAAGTCTTAAACGTGACAAAAATTGCGGAGGGCAAAGGTAATGTTAAACTGATCATGATAAAATTCGAAGACAAGAATATGAAAAGTAGAAAGTTTGTGTTGACCTACATGCTCCCGAAAACGAACGCTTGGAAAAAGAACGAACATACAAAAATGCTAAAGATACATGGAAATCACTAAATGAGATACTAATGGGCAGGGGTAATCTGGTAATTATGGGGGACTTCAATTGCCAATAACTTTGTTGGGAAAACATGACAGTGCGAGCAGGAGACGACTTGTGGGGTATTGTACTGCTGGACATGACCATGGAATACACAATGACCCAAAGGGTCAGTGAAAACACCATATACAGAAGAGCCGTCGAAACTAAATTTAACATTTACAATAGAACCTAAAATTGTGGACAAAATCAATTACATGACATATTATTAGTGCACATTGAAGTCATCATTAATAGTAACTTCTAAACATGGCATTATTAGTATTATTTATTCATAGAACGGTCTAACTTTGTCATTATTAGTATGTTCTAAACTTGTCCTTATAATTGTGAGTATATTCTAAATTATTAATACGCATTAAAGTTACTATTAACAGTACCTTCTAAATTTATCATTATTAGGACACATTAAGATTTTCCTTAGTGGTACCTTGTAAGCTTGTCATTATTAGTATATTCTAAACATGTAGACACTAAAGTTATAATCAATACTGTATTCTAAACTTCTCATTATTAATATAATCAGTACTTGCCATTGTTAGTATATTCTAAACTTTTCATTATTATTACACATTAAAGTTTTCATTAATAGTACCTTCTAAACTTCTCAATGTTAGTATATTCTAAACATGTCATTATTAGTATATTATAAATTTGTCATTTTAGAATATCTTATGGCTATCAGTAATAGTTCCTTCTAAACCTGTTACTATTTGCATATTCTAAACTTATCATAATTAATACTGATGACCCACTTTCGGAGAAGAATAAGCGAAGATATAGAGTTCTGTATATTTCGATCACTTACTGTGATCCTCTTCGGCAGATATGAGTTACAAAGTACAGAACAATGTGTATTTATAGTAAAGCAGTGAGGTAGCAAGAGGGGACGAGGCTCAGATCAACACGCCCGGCACGCATGCTCGCATCTTGGTGGCTCAGGTCACATGACCGGCGTTGCATGGGCCTTGGTGATTTTTGTCCACCGCTAATGTTGATGGTAACATTTTATTAATGGCAAAAGAAGAAATACAGTCTGGTGACCATTGACCATGGGAAATGTTGTAATTTGGGAAATTATTTATTAAGGAGGATTCTACTATTTTTCTTCTGAAACTACATTTGGATTTATAAATTATTTCAGCATCGTCCCAATTTATTCGGTGGTTTTTATTGGCGACGTGCTGAAATACTGCGGAATTTTCCTGTCCGTATTTAACAGAGTTCTTGTGCTCCTTAACCCTGGTATTGAGATCTCGACCCGTCTGTCCCCAATATACATCATTGCAATCTAAACAAGGTAATTTATAAACTCCAGGAGTTGTATTACTCTTGGATCTATGATGTATATTGACAACTTTACTGAACAAATTATTAGGATAATGGAAGATAAAATTTACCTTTTCCTTTGGTAACATGTGAGACAATTCATGGATTGATTTGTTAAAAGGCAATTTTATGCATCTATTATCCCAATTATGATTCATGGCGGAATGGGAATCTGTTTTGTGAAAACTAATTTTGGCCTTGCTAAGAGCTTTTTGTAAAAACCACGGCGGGTATCCTAATTTTGTTAGTTGATTTTTCACAGAATTTAGTTCCAAATCTAAGTATTGGGAGCTACAAATTCTCAAAGCCCGTAAGAATAGGCCTGAAGCTACACAGGGAGCTACCTACATTTCTTTAGCAACCATCCTGACAAAATAAAATATAGTGTAGCTTCCTACTAAACTTGTCATCATTAGTATATTCTAAACATATCATTATAAGCACACATTAAAGTTGTTATTAATATCTTAAACTATTCATTATTAGCCAAAATTAAAGTTACCTTTTATATGTCCTTAATCTAAACTTGTAAATGTCTTTATATCTATATATGTCATTATCTAAACATATCATTATTTTAGACTTATAATTTTTAGTATATTCTAAGCTCGTAATTTATAGTACACACTAAAAAAACAATTTATAGTACCTTCTAAACTTGTCATTATTAACTTGTTATTTAATAATTTTCTATTTATTATTGTATTAACTTTCTATTTAATGAACTTGCTATTACGCGTATATCAAAAACCTTAAATTATTAGCATATACTAATCTTGTCATTATTAGTATATTCTAAACATGATATTATAAGTATATTCTACATTTGTCATTATTAATACACATTAGAGTTAAGCTTGTCATTATTTGTATGTTCTAAACTTGCCATTATTAGTACACCTTAAATTTATCATCAACAACACTTTTCTAAACTTGTCATTATTTGTATATTCTAAACATATCTTCTTTGGTATGTTCTAAACTTGTCATTATTAGTACGCATTAAAGTTATCATTATTAGGAACTAAACTTATTACTATCAGTATCCTCCAAAGCTGTCATTTTTCTAAACTTGTCCTTATTTGTATATTCTAAACTTGTGAGTATTAGTATACATATTATTGTTAGTATATTCAAAACTTATCATTATTAGTACACATTACAGTAATCATTAATTGCAACTTCTAATTTTGCTATTCTTAGTATTTTCTAAACTTTGCATTATTAATATATTTCAAGCATGTCATTACTACACATTAACGTTATAATTTTAACCTTCTAAACTTGCGATTATTACACTATTCTAGACTTGTGAGTATTAGTCCACATTAAAGTTATCATTAATAGTGCCTTCTAAACTTTTCATTATTAGTATATTCTAAACTTGTCATTGAAATTTACCTTGTAAACTTGTCATTAGTATATCATTATTAGTAAATATAAAAATTATCTTAGCAGTACCTTGTAAACTTATTTTAGTATATTCTGAAACTGTCGTTATTAGTATATTAGTGTATTATAAACTTATTATTATTAGTATATTCTAAACTTATCATTATTAACATTATATTCTAAACTTATTATCGTTAGTATATTCTAAACACATTATTAGTATATTCTAAACTATTATTATCAAAAGAACCATCAAAACTTGTTATAATTAGTATGTTCGAAACTTGTCTTTATCAATCCATATTAAAGTTATCATTGGTATATACTAAAATTCTCGTTATAAGTACACACTAAAGTTATCATTAATAGTACCTTGTAAACTTGTCGTTAGTAATACTATTACTAGTAGTACTATTAATTTAATGTAATCCAATAATGACAAATTTAGAAAACACCAATAATGAGAAGTTTAAATTATACTAAAAATTAGATATCTAGAAGATACTATTAATGATAACTTATATGGCAAATGGCAAATGATGACAAATTATAAAAAGTTAAGAAACTACTATTAATGATAACTTCAAGGTACTAATACTGTCAAGATTTTAATATACATATATAATATAATCACAAGTTTGAAAGGTACAGTAAAAATGAATTAATGTGTACTAATGTTGAAAAGGAATATATAAAAATGGCATGTTTAGAAAAAACTTTAGAAGATAAGTTTAGAATATACTGATAAAGACAAGTTTAATATAATAATAATGACGATTTTAGAAGGTGCTAATATGTGCTAATGTGATAATAATATTTCTTTGTCGCGGCTCGTGCCGCTTAAATTCTTCTTATCGGCTTAAGAAACCTGCACAGCGAAGCTATAGCGATAATCCCATACCACACTCCTGGTCATATGGCCATTTCCCGAAGGTTGAGTGTGGTTTGAATTTTCCGCCAAAATCATCGGAAATTTAAAATTCCCGGCTCTGTGCAGGCATGCGCATTGTCGACCCCACCTCCCTTCTTACCCGGCTAGCTCGAGCCGGACGTCGCGTCACTTCAATGAGAAATGAAGGCTTCGCCTGTGGGAGGAGGGAGGGACCCTAAATCTGTGCAGGTTTCTTAAGCCGATAAGAAGAATTTAAGCGGCACGAGCCGCGACAAAGAAATATTATCGGCTGAAAGAAACCTGCACAGCGAAGCTATGCATGAGACGAGGACAGGTGGGAGGAGAGGTGAAGCCTGATTCAAACCGTTATTACGTGTGTCTTTCCTATGGGAGACTTATTCATTTTATCACTCAGTAGAGGGGAGACAGAAACGTCAAGTACCCACGCCGAAGAATGTGACATGCACAACATTGCACTGTTCACACAATGCGTAAATTATACGAAATTTGTATCCTGTTCAACGGTTCCTGGCCCCTCCCCACTCCTCGGTCGCCCTTTGCCCCCTCCACTTTTTTGAGATGAGAGGGGTGGAGCCGTTTCCATGGCGACACATGGGACAGGGGCGACCGAGTGGTAGAGACACCGTGTCCCCAAGGGAGTCGTCGATGTCCAGTCCCTAGGTCCCGCACCCGCTCCACAGAGTGGGTGCGGAGAAACTCCAGCGACCGGCGTAGGGCCCCCGACCGAAGCCAGGGACGCAACAACCTGTGGAGTGCTGAGGGTATCGGCCCGGGCAGGTCACGCGGGAGAAGCAGTATGCTCCTGTCGACCTCCCGTACCAGCCGTCGGCGCCCCAAGCGGCTCAGTGGAAGGGCCGGGGTCGCGAAGTTGAGGCCCCCCCCCCCCGCCACCGAAGGAGGGAGGACGTGTGAGAGAAGCACGCTCTTTTGGCGCAGGGGAGCACCCGAAGGACGCTGACTGTGTCCCACTCAATCCCGAGCCAATAAAGTCTCTGTGTGGGAGCAAGGGCAGACCCGTCCCAGTCCACCCCGAACTCCACGTCCGCCAACACACTCAGAGCCACTGAGATGTCGGCCGATGCACCCTCCCCGGTGGGCAAATGCATCAACTAGCCGTCTAGGAACATGAGTGTGGAGACGCTTGCTTCCGTCCAACGTACGCCTACCACTCTCACTAGTTTCGTGAAGATCCTCGGGGTAAGCGAGAAACCTAAAGGGAGTATGCGAGGCCAAGTTCGTTTCCGAGCGACCTCGTCCGTGGGCGTTAGTCAAGAGGCTTCGTCCTGGGTGAAGACGTTCCCTGAGCGTCTCCCACGAAGACGGGCCTGGACCCTCGGTATGTATCCAACTCACCCCAAGTCTTCCCGCGGGAAGTTCTCGAAGCCCGTGGCGAGCGTCTTCATCCAATAGTGTGCTATGGCAATTTGTGACGTCTCATCACCCACAAGCAGACTTCTATATGTTTAATACCTAGTGACATCATGTGATTATACTGTGACGTCACCGGATTGATCATGGCGCCATAGGATCGTCTCGTGACGTCACAGGGACACAAATTGACGTCATAGGACTACATGGTGACGTCAATTTATCACAATGACGTCATCTTATCATACCGTGACATCACTGAGTCACAGTGAGCGTTGAAATAAATTTTGACATGGTAAAATTCTGGACCATCATGACTGTAGATTAAATTAAGTTGAATAGGAAAAGTCATGTTCATTTCGACCTAAGTCACAGTGAGCGTCGAAATTAATTTTAACATGGTAAAATTCTCGACCATCATGACTGTAGATTAAATTAAGTTGAATAGGAAAAGTCATGTTCATGTTGACCTGAGTCACAGTGGGCGTTGAATTAGTTTAACATGGTAAAATTCTTGACCATCATGACTACAGATTAGCTTAAGTTGAATAGGAAAAGTCATGGTCATTTCGACCTAAGTCACAGTGAGCGTCGAAATTAATTTTAACATGGTAAAATTCTCGACCATCATGACTGTAGATTAAATTAAGTTGAATAGGAAAAGTCATGTTCATGTCGACCTGAGTCACAGTGGGCGTATCATAAGACACGTCCCCTTGTCCTCCAAGAGGCCCGGGTTCTTACCACGGACGACTTGAGGACGTATGGGGAACGGAGTACGAGTGGAAAAGGTCAAAGTCTACGCCTAGGGCCTGACAAAGAAAGTTATAAGGCGTTAAAGGACCATTATTGGTCGAAGGTATGGGGCTGCCGAGGCCTGATGACCCTCGGGGCGTCACCCTCCGTATCATAGGACACGTCCCCTTGTTCTCCGAGAGGCCCGGATTCTTACCACGTACGACTCGAAGACGTATGGGGAACGAATTACGAGTGGAAAAGGTCAAAGTCTACGCCTAGGGCCTCACAAAGGGAGCCATTAAGGCGTCAGAGGACCATTATTGGTCGGATGTATGGGGCTGCCGAGAGGCCTGATGACCCTCGGGGGCACCCCCTCCGTACCATAGGACACGTCCCCCTGTCTTCCGAAAGGCCCGGGTTCTTACCGCGGACGACCCGAAGACGTATGGGGAACGGATTACGATCGTATAAGGTCAAAGTCTACGCCTAGGGCCTGACGAAGCAAGCTATGAGGCTGTTAGAGGACCATTGATGACCGGAGGTTTGGGGCTGCCGAGAGGCCTGATGACCCTGGGGGGCGCCACACTCCGTACCATAAGACACGTCCCCCTGTCTTCAAAGAGGCCCGGGTTCTTACCACGGACGGCCTGGAGACGGGGACGTATTGCGATCGTATATGGTCAAAGTCTACGCCTAGGGCCTGATACAAACCGTGAGGCAATAGAGGACCGATGATGGTCAGAGGTATGGCGCTGCCGAGAGGCCTGATGACCCTGGGGGGCGCCACACTCCGTACCATAAGACACGTCCCCCCCCGTCTTCAAAGAGGCCCGGGTTCTTACCACGGACGGCCTGGAGACGGGGACGTATTGCGATCGTATATGGTCAAAGTCTACGCCTAGGGCCTGAAACAAACCGTGAGGCAATAGAGGACCGATGATGGTCGGAGGTATGGCGCTGCCGAGAGGCCTGTAGTCAATTGGGGTGGCCACACTCCGTACCATAAGACACGTCCCCCTGTCTTCCGAGAGGCCCGGGTTCTTACCACGGACGGCCTGAAGACGGGGACGGATTGCGATCGTATATGGTCAAAGTCTACGCCTAGGGCCTGATACAAACCGTGAGGCAATAGAGGACCGATGATGGTCAGAGGTATGGCGCTGCCGAGAGGCCTGATGACCCTGGGGGGCGCCACACTCCGTACCATAAGACACGTCCCCTGTCCTCCGAGAGGACCCGGGTTGTTTACCAGGGACGGCTCGAAGACGGGGACGGATTGTGCTCGTATAAAATCAAAGTCGAAGAATGAGACAAACCAGCAGCCAAGCGGAAAGCGATAAAACTAACAGACGATTAACCAGCAGGAAACGGGACCGCCTGCTCCCATGTGGGCAGCGAGTTAACCACTCGGTCCCGTTTCCGCGATCTAAGTGACGCGACGTCCGGCTCGAGCTAGCCGGGTAAGAAGGGAGGGGATAGGGAGGGGGAGGTGGGGTCGACAATGCGCATGCCTGCACAGAGCCGGGAATTTTAAATTTCCGATGATTTTGGCGGAAAATTCAAACCACACTCAACCTTCGGGAAATGGCCATATGACCAGGAGTGTGGTATGGGATTATCGCTATAGCTTCGCTGTGCAGGTTTCTTTCAGCCGATAATGAAAAGTTTAGAAAACACTAAAAATAGCATTTTTGTAATATACAAATAAAGTAAGTTTTTGTAATATACAAGTTCAGAAGGTACCTTAATGATAGGTTTTAGAAGGCACTATTA
>NC_134782.1:80164412-80189412 GCF_046742065.1 Oratosquilla oratoria | reverse complement strand
AAATTTAGAATATACTAATAATGATGTTTAGATATTAATGTGTACTATCAATACCAAAGATATCATTAATAGTATCTTCTAAACCTGTCATTATTAGTATATTCTAAACTTATATATTAGTACACATTAAATATATCATTAATAGTATCTTTAAACTTGTCATTATTATTTATAATTTGTAGTACTTTCTAAGATGTTTGTATTTTTTACCATCTTATTTCCTATGGTGATGCTAAACTCGTGTTCCTCTCTTCTGCTAACGGTCAGTATCTCTGTCTTTTCTACATTCATTTTCATGCCTTTCCTTATAAAGCACTCATTCCACCTTTTTGTCCTCTTCGATTTCTTCTCTATCTGTGCTCCATTCAGCTATATCTTCTGCATAAGCCATTATTCTGTTCTTATAATTTTCTTCTTTACCTTCTTTAAAATCCTCTATTACAGTTTTCATATATGCTATCTTGGAAGTGTAGTCACTATGGAGGGTGGAAATAAGAGAGACATTTCAGAAAGAATAAATCAATTTAGTGCTCTCTGGCCAATAATAAAAGAAAAACATGTACCTTTAGAAGTGAAAAAAATTATTTTCAATACTGTCTTGTCTCCTACCCTAACATGTGGCTCAGAAAGTTGGGTAATGACAAAAGTAGACATAAGCAGGATTCAGGCAGCAGAAATAAGACCATTAATAGCCATAGTTGGAAAGACGAGGAGAGATAAATTGGCGTCTGTTCCATGCTAAGCAAAATAGATGCTGCCCAGTTTAAAAAAATGGATGAAGAAAGAATTGCAAGAAAATGTTGAAGAAGCCCTCAGCAGACATGACTTGCCCAACATCGAAACTCTGAGGGAGGAAGGGGCCTTCCATGATAGAGGCAGATGGAGGAACATGCTGGGACCACTGACCACTGACCACTAAACTTCTCATTATTTGTATATTCTAAACATGTCAATATTAGTATATTCTAAATACATCTTCATTAGTATACTCTAGACTTATCATTATTAGTATATCACATTAAATTTATCATTAATAGGAGGTTCTAAACTTATCATTACGAGTACATTTTTGACTTTGCAATATATGTACATTCTAAAGTTGTCTTTGTCATTATTAGAATCTTCATAAACATTATTTAATATATAATAGCATCTTCTAAAGTTGTCATTATTAGTATATTCCAAACTTGTCACTATTAGTACATATTAAATTGATCATTATTCTAATCTTCTTTTTATTTGTATATTCTAAACGTGGCATTATTATCATTAGTACACACTTATCATTAACAGTCCCTCTAAAGATGTAATTATTAGTATATTCTAAACTTGTCAATATTAGTACACATTAAAGTTTTTAACGTACTATAAATGATAACTTGTCACTGTTACAATATTCTAAACTATTACTATTAGTATGCGAAAAAATTAACAATACCTTCTAAACTTGTCATTATTAATACATTCTAAGCTTTCATTATTAGTGTATTCTAAAGGTGTCATTATTAGTACAAATTAATAGTGGCTTCTAAACTTCTTTTTCAACTTGTCGTTATAGGTATATATTTGTTATTATTAGCACACAATAAAGATATTATTAATTGTATATTCACATTCTTCATTATTAGTATATTCTAAAATTATCATTATTAGTACACATCCATGTTATCTTTAGATACCTTCTAATATTGTTTTTATTGTTAAACTCTAAACTTGTCTGTGTTAGTATAATCTATATTTTATCATTACTACAAATAGTACCTTATAAACTTACCATTATAACTATATTCTAAATTTTAAAGTTATCATTAATAGTACCTTCTAAACTTGTCATTATTAGTTCAAAATATAGTTAACAGTTATAGTAACTTCTCAACTTGTAATTACTGTATTAGTATAATCTAAACTTGTCTTAATTAGTATATTATAAACTTTCATTATTAGTACACATTAAAGTTTTCATTAACAGTGCCTTCTAAACTTCTCATTATTACGTGTTATTACACATTTAAGTTATCATTAATAGGATCTTTAAACATATCATTGTTGCTATATTTTAAACCTGTCAATATTAGATTATTCTAAACTTGATTCAGTATTAGTACATACTAAAGTACTAATAATGACAAGTTTAGAAAGTAGTATTAATGGTAAGTTTAAATTTATAGTGATAATGATACGTTAAGAATATACATATAATGACAGGTATAGAACATACTAATAATGACAAGTTTACAAGATACTGTTAATGATAACTAATAATGATAATGATAATTATAGAACCTACCAATAATGATCAGATTAAAGATACTATTAATGATAACTTTAATGTGTACTATTAATAACAAGTTTAGAATATACTAATAATGAAATTTTAGAATATTCTATTAATGATAACTTTAAAATGTACCAATAGTGACAAGCTTGGATAATCAGTACTATTAATGATAACTCTAGTATGTACTCATAATCACATGTTTAGAATATACTAATAAGGACAAGTTTAGAAGGTACTGTTCATGATAACTTTAGTATGCACTAATAATGGCAATTGTATAGCATACCGATAATAACAAATATTAGAAAATATTATGAAAGTTGAGAATATAGGCCTACTATTATGGGTAAGTTTATAAAATACTAATAATCACAAGTTTAGAAAGTAGTATTAATGGTAAGTTTAATGTATAGTAATAATGATACGTTAAGAACTTATAATGACAAATTTAGAACATACTAATAATGACAAGTTTACAAGATACTGTTAATGATAACTTTAATATGCACTAATAATGGCAATTGTAGAGCATACTGATAATTAGAAATATTAGAAGGTAATATCAATGATAACTATAATGTGTACTAATAATGACAAAGTTAGAATATACGAATAATGACAACTTTGGAAGGTGCTACAAATCATGTGCATTAATACTAACGAGTTTAGAATATAATGATAGTGACAATTTAAGAATAATGACAACTTTAGAATACACAAATATTGCCATGTTTAGAATATATTTAATATGCACTAAGAATGAAAAGTTTAGAACATGCCAATGAAGACATGTTTACAATATTCATTACACATTTAAGTTATCATTAATAGGATCTTTTAAACTTATCATTATTGCTAGATTTTAAACATGTTAATATTAGATTATTCTAAACTTGTTTCTGTATTAGTACATTCTAAAGCTATCACTAATAGTACTTTCTAAACTTGTCATTATTAGTATATTCAAAACTTGTCATTGTTACTCAACTTTAAGGTTATTAATAGTTCCTTTTAAAACTGTCATTTTTAGTATATTCTAAGCATCTAATTAAAATTGTCATTAATGGTACCTACCCGACCTTTATTTGTATATTCTAAACTTATTAGTAGTTTACTCTAAATATATAATTATTAGTTCACTTTAAGGTTACTATTACTAGTACACATTAAAGTTATCATTAAAAGTACATTCTAAAATTGTCATTATCAACTTCTTATTATCAGTATATTCTAAACTTTTCATTTTGATAACACATTAAAGTTATTATTATTAGATTCCAAATTTGTATTTATTAGTACACATTAACGTTATCATTAATAATATCTTACAAACGTTCCATTATTAAGCTTCTCATTATTACTATATTCTAAACTTGTCACACACTAAAGTTATCATTAATAGTATATTATAATAGTATACTTGTTATCATTACCATATTCTAAACTTTTTATTATTAGTATTTCTATCATTAGTATTTTACTATTCGTATATATTGAATTTATCATTTATCTTCTAAACTTGTCTTTATTAGTATATTGTAAACTTGCTTATTATTAGTACAAATTAAAGTTATCTTGAACAGTACCTTTTAAACTTTTAATTATTGGTATATTTTAATCTTACATATACCTTCTAACCCTCTCATTATTGGTAAACATCTGATTATTAGTACATATTAAAGTTATGCAACACTTTCAAAGTTAAATGCATTATTAACGTATCTTTAAACTTGTCATTATTAGTTTATTACAAACTTGCCATTTTTAGTATATTTAATTTTTTTCATTATTAGCACATATTAAAGTCATTATTGGTATATTCTAGTCTTTCCATTATTAGTACACATAAAAGTTGTCATCAACTGTATCTTGCATTATACGTATATTGTAAACTTGTCATTATTGGTGCACATTAAAGCTATCATTAATTATACCTCTAAACTTGACATCATTTGTATATTACAAACTTGCCATTATTAGTATATTCTAAATTTCTCATTTGTGCACATTGAATTCATCATGCAATACTACCTTTTAAACTTGTCATTATTAGTATATTCTAAACTTGTTATTACTAGTACACATTAAAGTTATCATTAACAATACCTTCTAAACTTGTCATAATTAGAATATTATAAATTTGTCCTTATTGATATATTAACAGTACCATCTTAACTTGTCAAAATTAATGTACCTTTTAAAATTGTCATTATTAGGATATTACAAACTTGCCATTTTAGTATATTTTATTTTTTCATGATTAGTATATGTTAAAGTCATTATTAGCATATTCTAAATTATCAAATTTTTCATTATTAGTATTGTCATTATTATCTTGTCAATATTTGTATGTTCTAAACCCTAATTATTAGTACACAAACAATATTTTCTAAAGTTGTCATTGTTCTTATATTCGAAACATATCTTCTTTGGTATTCTAAACTTGTCATTATTAGTACACATTAAAGTTATCATTATTAGGACCTTGTAAGCTTATCATTATTAGTATATTCTAAACTTGGCAATACTAATATATTCCAAAGTTTATAATTATTTAAAACTTGTCATTATTAGTATGTTCTAAAATTGTGAGTATTAGCACATGTTAAAGTTATCATTATTACTGGCTTCTTAATATGACATTGTTAGTTTTTTTTTCAAAACTAATCATTATTAGTACGTATTATAGTTAGCATTAATAGCAACTTCTAATTATGCTATTAATAATATTTACTAAACTTTGCATTATTAATATGATTCAAACGTGTCATTATTGCTACACATTAACATTGTGATATGTACTAATAGTCACATATAACATTTGACTATTAGTACATATTAAAGTTATCATTAATAGTGCCATTATTAGTATATTAAAGTTTTTATTTATAATACATTCTAAACTTGTCATTATTACTACAAATTATAGTTATCATAGACCTTTTAAAATTTTCATTTTTAGTAATTTCTAAACTTGCCATTATCAATATATTCTAAATTTTTCATTAATAATACCTTCTAAATTAGTATATCCTAAACTTGTCATTACATGTATGTTCTAAAGCTGACATTATTAGCATATTCTAAATATGTCATTATTGGTATATTCAACACTTGTCATTATAAGTACCCATTAAAACTTGTCATTATTAGTACACATTAGTTATCACTAACTTTCTTAAGTGGCCATTTTCGTAAATTCGAAAAATCATTATTAATAAATACTAAACATATCTTGTTTGGTATTCTAAACAATGAAGTTATCATTACTAGGACCTTGTATCCTTACCATTATTAGTATATTCTAAACTTGGTAATAATGATATATTCCGAGTTGATCATTATCCTAAACTTGTCATTATTAGTATATTCTAAACTTTTGAGTATTAGTACATATTAAAGTTATCATTAGTAGTGTCTAAACATGTCATTGTTAGTATATTCAAAACTGATTATTAGTACGTATTATAGTTACTTTTAATAGCAACTTCTGCTATGCTATTATTAGTATTTTCTAAACCTTGCATTATAATATATTTCAAACGTGTCATTATTACTACATATTAACGTTATTATTAATGTAACCTTCTAAACATGTCATTATTAAAATATTGTAAACCTGTGAATATTAGTACACATTAAAATTGTCATTATAATTTTGTCATTGTTCGGATATTCAACTTTCATTAATAGTATATTCTAAACTTATTAGTAGATTATTATTAGTATATTCTAAACTTATCATTATTAATATATTCTTAAATCATCATTATTATATTCTAAACTTGTGATTATCAGTACACCTTAGACTTATCATTAAGCCTTGTAAACCTTGTAAACTTATATGCTAAACTTGTCATTATGAGTACAAAATAAAGTTATCATTAATAGAACCTTCTAAACTTATCGTTATTAGTATAATCCACACTTGTCATTATTTCTACACATTAAAGTCATCTTTAACAGTATCTTCTAAACTTGTCAATCTCAATTTGTCATTATTGGTATATTCAACACTTGACATTATTATTAGCTTGTCAATTTTATGTTCTAAACCCTCATTATTAGTACATAATAAACATATCTTCTTCGGTATTCTAAACTTTATTGGTATACATTAAAGTTATTATTACAAGGACCTTGTATCCTTATCATTATTAGTATATTCTAAACTTGTAAATCTGAATTTGTCATTATTGGTATATTCAACATTTGACATTATTAGTCAATTTTATGTTCTAAACCCTCATTATTAGTACATACTAAACATATCTTCTTAGGTATTTTAAACTTTATTGGTGTACATTAAAGTTATTATTACTAGGACCTTGTATCCTTATCATTATTAGTATATTCTAAACTTGGTAATAATAATATATTCCGAGTTTATCATTATTCTAAACTTGTCATTATTAGTATATTCTAAACTTCTGAGTATTAGTACATATTAAAGTTATCATTAGTAGTGTCTTCTAAACATGTCATTGTTGGTATATTCAAAACTAATTATTAGTACGTATTATAGTTATCCTTAATAGCAATTTTTACTATGCTATTATTAGTATTATTAATTATATTATATTTTTATATTTATAATTATATTTATATTTTATAATTATATTATTAGCATTATTGATATATTTCAAACGTGTCATTATTTCTACACATTAACGTTATCATTAATGTAACCTTCTAAACATGTCATTATTAAAATATTGTAAACCTGTGATTATTAGTACACATTAGTTATTCGAAACCTGTGATTATAAAAGTTAATCATTTAATCATTCCATTATTAGTATATTCTAATTTTGTTATTATTAGGACTCATTAAAGTTAAAGTTAATATGTGCTCATGTGGTAATAATAACAAGTTTAGAATACACTAAAAATAGCATTTTTGTAATATAAGGTAAAAATAAGTTCAGAAGGTATCTTAATGACAACTTTTAGAAGGTAATGTTAATGATAACTTTAATGTGTACTAATATAAACAAAGTACTATTTACTAATAAGGGTAAGTTTAGAAGGTACTATAATTGATAACGTTAACTTGTACTAATAACGACAAGCTTAGAATATGCTAATAATTCCAAGTTTAGAAGGTACTATTAAGGATAACTTTAATGTCTATCAATATTAATGAGAAGTTTAGAATATACTAATAATGACAAGTTTGGAAAGCACTATTAAAGATAAAATCTATGTGAAATGATAATGAAAAATTTAGAATATGACAAGTTTACATGTTAATGAACAATTCAATTTATAATAGAATGGGAAATTTAGTAAAAAATAAAACGTATAGCGTTTAGCAGGTACTATTAGTAAAATCTTTAATGTTATTGTGTACTAATAATTACTTTAATGAGTACTAATAGTGAAAAATTTACAAAATATGACATGTTTAGAATATAATTTTAATGATAACTTTAATATGCACTAATAGTAACAACTTAAGAATATACTAAGAATAACATGTTCATTTGGAACTGTTGATGATAACTTTAATATGAAAAGTTTAAAATATATTAGTAATGAATATTGTCGATAGTACTATTAATGATATATACAATGTGTTCTATAATCAAAATCATAGAAAATTATATCTATAATAATATGTTTTAATAATGAAAATTTTAGAAGGTTCTATTAAATATCTTTGATATGAACTAATATTGAATAATTTGATTTGTACTAATAATGAACATTTTTAGAATATACTAACAATGACAACTATAGAATTTCATCATAATGTGTATTAATAGCGACAAATTTATAATATTTTAATTATGTATTAATAGGGACAAATTTATAATATTTTAATTATGACAAATTTAGAAGGTATTATTAATGATAACTAGTGTACTAGTAATAACAAGTTTAGAATAAACTAATAATGACAATTTTAGAAGGTACTATTGCATGATAGCTTTAATGCAATGAATACTAGTAATGACAATTTTGTAATATACAAATAATGTCAATTTTAGAATGTATTATTAATAATAGCTTTAATATGGCAAGTTTACAATATACTTATAATGCTTGGCACAGCTAATGATAACCTTTATGTGTACTAATAACAATGTGTACTAATAACAATGTGTACTAATAGAATATGCTAATAATTCCAAGTTTAGAAGGTACTATTAAGGATAACTTTAATGTCTATCAATAGTGATAATGAGAAGTTTAGAATATACTAATAATGACAAGTTTGGAAAGCACTTTTAAAGATAAAATCTATGTGAAATGATAATGAAAAATATGACAAGTTTACATGTTAATGAAGAATTCAATTTATAATAAAATGGGAAATTTAGTAAAAAAAAAGTATAGCGTTTAGCAGGTGCTAGTAAAATCTTTAATGTTAATGCGTACTAATAATTACTTTAATGAGTACTAATAGTGAAAAATTTACAAAATATGACATGTTTAGTATATAATTTTAATGATAACTTTAATATGCACTAATAGTAACAAGTTAAGAATATACTAAGAATAACATGTTCATTTGGAACTATTGATGACAACTTTAATATGAGAAGTTTAAAATATATTAATAATGAATATTGTCGATAGTACTATTAATGATATATACAATGAGTTCTACAATCAAAATCTTAGAAAATTATATCTATAATACCTTTGATATGTTTTGATAATGAAAATTTTAGAAGGTTCTATTAAATATCTTTGATATGAACTAATATTGAATAATTTGATTTGTACTAATAATGAACATTTTTAGAATATACTAACAATGACAACTATAGAATTTCATCATAATGTGTATTAATAGGGACAAATTTATAATATTTTAATTATGTATTAATAGGGACAAATTTATAATATTTTAATTACGAAAAGTTTAGAAGGTATTATTAATGATAACTAGTGTACTAGTAATAACAAGTTTAGAATAAACTAATAATGACAATTTTAGAAGGTACTATTGCATGATAGCTTTAATGCAATGAATACTAGTAATGACAATTTTGTAATATACAAATAATGTCAATTTTAGAATGTATTATTAAAAATAGCTTTAATATGACAAGTTTAAAATATACTTATAATGCTAGGCACAGCTAACGATAACCTTTATGTGTACTAATAACAATGTGTACTAATAACAATGTGTACTAATAATTAAAATATATATACTAATAATGGCAAGTTTGTAATATACTAATAATGACTAGTTTAAAAGATATATTAATAATGCATAACTTTGACAAGTTTAGAAGGTATTATTAATAATAACTTTAATGTGTACTAATAATTAGAAGTTTACAATATACTAATAAAAAGAGGTTTAGAAGGAACAGGTATGTGTACTATTAATGGAAAGATTAGAATATACAAATAATTACAAGTTTAGAGGGTACTGCTCAAGATAACTTTAATTTGTACTAATAATAAATAAGTAAACTAATAAAGACAAGTTTAGAATGCACTCAAATAAATTTAATAAAAAGTTTAGAATATGGTAATGATAAGTTTAGAAGGTACTATTAAGATCTCTAATAGCGACAAGTTTAGAATATAGTAATAATGAGAAGTTTAGAAGGTACTATCATTGACAAGTTTAGAATGTACATATAATAAAAAGTTTTGAAAATATTATCAATGATAACGTTAATGTTATAATTACAAATTAATGTTATAATAATACAAATTAATGTTATAAATAAAAAAACTACAAAATACAAAAAATGCAACAAATATAAAGAACACAAACATACAGAAAATTCAAAACAAATACAAATACAAATACAAATTTATAAGCTATTAATAGTATCTTTAATGTGTTCTGAAAATGAAAAGTTTAGAATATACCAATAATAAGATTAGAATAAACTAATAATAACAATTTTAGAATGTACTTTTAACGATAACTTTAATATGTACTAGTAATGTACTATTAATAGTAACTTTAAAGTGAACTAATAATGACATATAGTATACTAATATTAAGTTTAGGATATTCAAATAAAGGCCGGGTAGGTAATGAGATGTTTAGGATATACTAAAAATGACAATTTTATGAGGAACTATCAATGATAACCTTAAAGTTTAGTAATAATGACAAGTTTATAAAGTACTATTAATGATAACTTTAGTGTACTAATACTGAAAAGTTTATAATATACAAATAATAAAAAGTTTAGAATAAGAAATAATGACAAGTTTAGAAGAAACTAATATTGACATGTTTAAAATATAGATTAATGATATGTTTAAAAGATCTATTTAATGATATCTTTAATGTGTACTAATAATGGCACGTAATAATAAATGGCACGTAATAATAAATATGATAAGTTTAGAAGGTACTAATAATGATAACGTTAATATGAACTAATAATATACAAAGAAAATTTAGAAGTTACTATAAGTAGTAATAGTGAAAGAAATAGAATATACTCATACTGACAATATTAGAAGGTATTTTTAAAGATAACATTAATGTGTACTAATAATAAGATTTTTAGAATATACTAATAATGAAGTGTGAAAATAGAATTAGTATCTTAAATGTGTACTAATAATGACAAATATAGAATATACGTATAACGACAGGTTGAGAAGGAACTATTAATGATAACTTTAATGTGTATTAATAAAAACAAGTTTAGAACATATTTTAGTAGTGGCAAGTTTTTAACGATATTGATAATTTTATTGTGTAATAATATTGACAAGTTTAGAATATACTAATAATTACAAGTCAAAAATGTAGTTAATGATTAGTGTAGAAGGTACTGTTATGACTTTAATTTTCACTAATAATAAGTTAAGAACACACTAATAATGCCAGGTTTAGACAATACTAATAAAACAAGATTAGTAGGTACTAATAATGATAGATGTGTACAAATAATGTCAAACTGGGAATATAGTAATAATGAAAAGATTAGAAGATACTATTAATGATAAGTTTACTAATAATGACGAGTTTTGAATATACTAATAACGACATTTTTAGAATATACTAGTTTAAACTATAATAATAATGACAACTCATAAACTAATATTGCCAAGTTTAGAATATACTAATAATGATAAGTTAATATGAACTATTAATGACAAGTTTAGAACATACTAATAATGACATGTTTAGAATATTCCAATGTAGACATATTTAGAATATACGTATAATGAGAAATTAGGAAAGTATCATTAATGATAACTTTAATGTGTACTAATAATGAAAAGTATAGAACATTCTAATGATGACAAGTTTAAAAGGTACTATTACTTTGATGGGTACTGATAATGACAAGTTTAGAATATTCCGATAATGACAGGTTTAGAAGATATTATTAATGATAACTAATAATGATGAGTTTAGAATATAGTAATAATTAAACATTTAAAGGGTACTGTTAATGATAAGTTTCGAAGGTACTATTAATGACTTTAATTTTTTCTTATGATAAGTTTAGAACATACTAATAATGTCAAGTTTAGAAAGTTTAGAATATACTAGTTTAAACGATAATAATAATGACAAGGTTTAATGACAACTCTAACATATTGCCAAGTTTAGAATATACTAATAATGATAAGTTTAGAACGTGCTAATAATGATAAATTTAATATGAAGTATTAATGACAAGTTTAGAACATAGTAATGATGACAAGTTTAGAATATACCAATGAAGACATGTTAGGATATACATGTTTAGAATATACTGAAGTTTAGAAAGTACTATTAATTATAACTTTAATGTGTACTAATAATGAAAGTATAAAACATTCTAATGAGGACAAGTTTAAAGATACTATTAATGATATCTTTGATGTGTACTTATAATGACAAGTTTAGAACATTCTAATAATGACAGGTTTAGAGGATACTACTAAAATAACTAATAATGACGAGTTTAGAATATATTAAGAATTATTAGAATGTACTAATAATGACATTTAAAACATACTACTGATGACAAATTTAGAATGTAATATTTATGATAACTTCAATGTTTACTAAAAATAACAAATTTAGAATATGCTAATAATAAGAAGTGTGCGAGTAATTATACGTTTCATTTGCACAAATAATGACAAATTTAGAATGTGGTAATAATAGGTACTTTTAATAACTTTATTGTGTCAAGATTAGAATATAATAGTAATAATAACTTTAATGTATATTGATTAACACGTACTATTAAAGAAAGTTTAGAATATATTAAGAATTACAAGTTTAATGTGTCATAATGTCATATTTAAAAGGTAGACAATGAAAGGTTTAGTTTTTGAATAATGACTAACAATAATAGGTTTAGAATACACTAATAATGATTACTAATTAATGTTTTAATTATTCTAATAATGATAATGTAATGACAAATTAAGATTATGGTATTAATGATAATTTCAACGAGTGCTTTTAATGACAAGTTTTGGATATACCAATAAGGACAAGTTCAGAAGATTCTTTTAATGATAACTTAAATATGTACTAAGAGTGACAACTTTAAAATATACAAGGTTATACAAGATTGGAAGCTACTATTAATGATAACATTAATGGGTACTAATTATAAAAATTGAGAATATACTATTATGGGTAAGTTTATGATATACTAATAATGACAAGTTTAATATAATGATACATTAAGAATACACTTATAATGACAAGTATAGAACATACTAATAATGACAAGCTTACAAAATACTGTTAATGATAACTTTAATATGTACTAATAATGGCAATAGTCACTACTAAAATATATTCTAAACTTGTTTATATTAGTACACATTAAAGTTATCATTAATAGTTCCTGTCGTTATAAGTATAGTCTATATTTGTCATTATTAGTACACATTATAGATACTAATTGTATTTTCACACTCTTCATTATTAGTATATTCTAAAAATCTTATTATTAGTACACATTAATGTTATCTTTAAAATACTTTCTAATCTTTTTTTATTATTACTACCTATAGTACCTTCTTTTCTTTGTAAATTTTCTTTGTATATTATTAGTTCATATTAACGTTATCATTATTAGTACCTTCTAAACTTATCTTTATTAGTATATTCTAAATTCTAAAATTTTCATAATTAGTACATATCATAATTAGCAATTATAGTAAAATCTCAACTTGTTATTATTCTTATATTCTAAACTTAACTTCTTATTATTACGTGCCATTATTAGTACACATTAAATATATCATTTAATAGGATCTTTTAAACATATTAATCTATATTTTAAACATGTCAATCAATATTAGTTTCTTCTAAACTTGTCATTATTTCTTATTCTAAAATTTTTATTATTTGTATATTATCAACTTTTCAGTATTAGTACACTCTAAAGTTATCATTAATAGTACTTTCTAAACCTGTCATTACTAGTACATTCTAAACTTGACATTATTTGTATGTTACAAAATTGTCATTACTAGCATATTCTAAATTTGTCATTATTAGAGCACATGCAATAGTACCTTCTAAAATTATCATTATTAGTATATTCTAAACTTGTTATTACTAGTACACATTAAAGTTATCATTAATAATACCTTCTAAACTTGTCATCATTAAAATATTGTAAATTTGTCCCTCTTAATACATATTATGTTGAAATTTTAGTTGCCATTGTTAGTATATTCTAAAAATATTTATTAGTACAAATCAAATTATTCAATATTCAAAGATATTTAATAGAACCTTCTAAATTTTTCATTATTAAATTATATTAAAGTTATGGGTGTTTTGATTATAGTACACATTGTATATATCATTAATAGTACAATCGACAATATCCATTACTAATATATCTTAAACTTCTATTAGTGCATATCAAAGTTATCATTAAAAGTATATTCTAAACATGTCATTACTAGTATTTTGTAAATTTTTCACTATTAGTACTCATTAAAGTAATTATTAGTACACATTAACATTAAAGATTTTACTTATAGTGCCTCCTGAACGCTATACGTTTTTTTTTTACTAAATTATCCATTTTATTATAAATTAATTGTTCATTAACATGTAAACTTGTCATATTCTAATTTTTTCATTATTATTTCACATAGATTTTATCTTTAATAGTGCTTTCCAAACTTGTCATTATTAGTATATTCTAAACTTCTCTAAACTTATCACTATTGATAGACATTAAAGTTATCCTTAATAGTACCTTCTAAATTTGGAATTATTAGCATATTCTAAGCTTGTCGTTATTAGTACAAGTTAACGTTATCAATTATAGTACCTTCTAAACTTACCCTTATTAGTAAATAGTACTTTGTTTATATAGTACACATTAAAGTTATCATTAACATTACCTTCTAAAAGTTGTCATTAAGGTATCTTCTGAACTTATCTTTACCTTATATTACAAAAATGTTATTATTAGTGTATTCTAAACTTGTCATTATTACCACATTAGTACATTAGGATATACAACATTAGGATATACTAATAATGGCATGTTTGGAAGATATAACGAATGATAACTTTTATATGATTAACTTTTATAATCACTAATGTGTGCTAATAATCACAGGTTTACAATATTACAATAATGACATGTTTAGGAGGTTATATTAATGATAATGTTAATATGTAGAAATAATGACACGTTTGAAATATATCAATAATGCTAATAATATAATTATAAAATAAAAATATAATTAAGGATAACTATAATAGGTACTAATAACTAGTTTTGAATATACCAAAAATGACATGTTTAGAAGAGACTACTAATGATAACTTTAATATGTACTAATACTCAGAATATATTATTATAACCAAGTTTAGAATATACTAATAATGATAAGGATACAAGGTTCTAGTAATGATAACTTTAATGTATACCAATAAGGTTTAGAATACCGAAGAGGGTATTACTAATTAGGTACTACTAATTTCAAGTGTTGAATATACCAATAATGACAAATTGAGATTGACAAGTTTAGAATAATGATAAACTCGGAATATATTATCATTACCAAGTTTAGAATATACTAATAATGATAAGGATACAAGGTCCTTGTAATAATAACTTTAATGTATACCAATAAAGTTTAGAATACCGAAGAAGATATGTTTATTATGTACTAATAATGAGGGTTTAGAACATAAAATTGACAAGCTTTAATAAGTACTAATAATGTCAAGTGTTGAATATACCAATAATGACAAATTGAGATTGAAAAGTTTAGAAGATACTAATAATATCATGGTAAAAATTGCTATTAAGGATAACTATAATACGTACTAATAATTAGTTTCGAATATACCAACAATGACATGTTTAGAAGACACTACTAATGATAACTTTAGAAGTTTAGAATATACTAATAATGACAAGTTTAGAATAATGATAAACTCAGAATATATTATTATTACCAAGTTTAGAATATACTAATAATGATAAGGTCCTAGTAATGATAACTTTAATGTATACCAATAAAGTTTAGAATATCGAAGAAGATGTTTAGCATGTACAAATAATGAGGGTTTAGAACAAAATTGACAAGCTTTAATAGGTACTAATAATTCCAAGTGTTGAATATACCAATAATGACAAATTTAGATTGACAAGTTTAGAAGATACTGTTAAAGATAACTTTAATTTATAGAAATAATGAGAAGTGTAGATTATACTAATAACGATAGGTTTACAAGGTTTACAAGGTTTAATGATAAGTTTAAGGTGCACTAATCATCACAAGTTTAGATTACAATAATGATGATTTTAGAATATACTAATAATGATAAGTTTATAATATACTAATAATGATAAGTTTAGAATATACTATTAATGAAAGATGAATATCCGAACATTGACAAAATTATAATGACAATTTTAATGTGTACTAATATTCACAGGTTTGCAATATTTTAATAATGGCATGTTTAGAAGGTTACATTAATAATAACGTTAATGCGTAGTAATAATGACATCTTTGATATATATTATAATGCAAGGTTTAGAAAATACTAATAATAGCATAGCAGAAGTTGCTATTAAAGGTAACTATAATACGTACAATTAGGATAATGATCAACTCGGAATATATCATTATTACCAAGTTTAGAATATACTAATAATAGTAATGTGTACTAATAATGACAAGTTTTAATGGGTACTTATAATGACAAGTGTTGAATATACCAATAATGACATATATAGAATATGCTAATAATGTCAGGTTTAGAATATACATGTAATGACAAGTTTAGAATATACTAATTTAGAAGGTATTACTAATGAAAAATTTAGTATGTACCAATAATAACGAGCTTAGAATATAAGAATCACAAGTTTAAAATAATGCCATAATTAGAGTATACTAATGACAAGCTTAGAAGATAATATCTATGATAACTTTAATGTGTAAAAGTTTAGATTTTATTGATAATGGCAAGTTTAGAAATTACTAAACATAACAATTTTAGAAGGTTCTATATATGATAACTATAATTTGTACTAATAATGACAAGTTTAGAATGTATTATATATAAAAACTTTAATATCTTCTAATAGTTAATGTTTGGTATATACTAATAATGGCACTATTAATGATAACTTTAATATGTACTAATAGTCACATGTTGTAAACATGTGACTATTATCACAATCTAAGGTTTAGAATGTGATGATGTTAATGTGTAGCAATAATGGCACGTTTGAATCATATTAATAATGCAAAATTTAGCTATTAATGCTAACTATAATACGTACTAATAATGATTAGTTTTGAAAAAAAAACTAACTATGTCATATTAAGAAGCCAGTAATAATGATAACTAGAACATATTAATAATGACAAGTTTTTAATAATTATAAACTTTGGAATATATTAGTATTGCCAAGTTTAGAATATACTAGTAATGATAAGCTTACAAGGTCCTAATAATGATAACTTTAATGTGTACTAATAATGACAAGTTTAGAATACCAAAGACATGACAAAGACATTATGTTTAGTATTTACTAATACTGATATATTTCAACTTTAGAAAATATTGTTTGTGTACTAATAATTAGGGTTTAGAACATACAAATATTGACAAGCTAATATTGACAATACTAATAACGAAAAAGTTAGAATATGCTAATAATGTCAGGTTTAGAATATACTTGTAATGGCAAGTTTAGTACTATTAATGATAAACTTAATGTGTACTAATAATAGCGAGTTTAGAATATACTAAGAATGACAAATTTAGAATAATGACATGTTTAGAATATACTATTATTAGACGATAATATTTATGATAACTTCACTCTGTACATGTTTAGTATATATTAATCATGACAACTTTAGAAGGTACTATATATTATAACTTTAATTTGTACTAATAATGAAATGTTTAGAGCATACTAATAATGACAAAGTAAAATGTACTATAAATGAAAACTTCCATGTCTTCTAATGATTGATGTTTGGGATATACAAGGTACTTAATGATCATTTTAATGTGTACTAATAACGACAAGCTTGAAATATGTGAATATTGACATCACTAAAAGAATATGCACTATATAACTTAGATATGTGTTAATGATAACAAGTGTAAAGGGTACTATTGATAAATTGAATGTGTACAAAAATGACAAATTTAGAAAGATAATATAAATGATAACTTTAATGTGCAGTTATAAAGACAAGTTTATAAGGTACTATTAATGTGTACAAGTTTAAAATACAAATAAGATAACAAATAAACAACAAAAAATAAAATAAAACAAATAAAATAACAAAAAATAACATATAAAATAAGAAGTTTAAAATACAGTAATAATGACAAGTTCAGAAAGTACTATTAATTTAATGTAATCCAATAATGACAAATTTAGAAAACACCAATAATGAGAAGTTTAAATTATACTAAAAAATAGATATTTAGAAGATTCTACGTATGATAACTTATATGGCAAATGGCAAATTATGACAAGTTTAGAATATACTAATAAAAAGTTAAGAAACTACTATTAATGATAACTTCAAGGTGTACTAATACTGTCAAGATTTTAATATATAAATAATCACAAGTTTGAAAGGTACAGTAAAAATGAATTAATGTAATGTTGAAAACTTTAGAATATATAAAAATGGCATGTTTAGAAGAAATTTTTAGAAGATAATATATACTGATAAAGACAATTTTAATATAATAATAATGACGATTTTAGAAGGTGCTAATATGTGCTAATGTGGTAATAATGACAAGTTTAAAATACTTGTGTAATATACAAGTAAAGTAAGTTTTTGTAATATACAAGTTCAGAAGGTACCTTAATGACAACTTTTAGAAGGTACTATTAATGATAACTTTAATGTGAAATGATGATGAAAAGTTTAGAATAAGACAAGTTTACATGTTAATGAAAAATTTAATTTATGATAACATTGGACAGTTTAGAAAAAAAGTATAGTGTTTAGCAGGTCCTATTGGTAAAATCTCTAATGTGTACTAATAATATGAGTAGTTTAGAATATACAAATAATGAACATTGTCGATAGTACTATTAATGATAAATATAATGTGTACTAATAATTAAGATTTTACAAAATTATATTTATAATAACTTTAACATGTTTTGATAATGACAATTTTAGAAGGTTCTATCAAATAGTTTTGATATGTACAAATATTGAATAATTTAGAATATGACAGCTAAAAACATACAAATAATTAGAAGTTTAGAAGGTATTCATTATAGATTTAATTTGTAATAATAATGACAACTATAGAATATCCTAATAGGGACAGATTTATAATATTCTAATTATGACAAGTTTAGAAGGTATTTTTAATGATAACTTTAATGTGTACTAATAAAATTAAGTTTCGAATATATTTTAATGACAAGTTTTTAACGACAATGATAACTTGACAAGTTTAGAATATACTAATAATTGCAAGTTAAAACAGTACTGTTAATGATTAGTGTAGAAGGTACATTTAATGACTAATTTTCACTGATAATAATTTCAGAACACACTAACAATAACAGGTTTAGAAAATACTAATAAAACCAAGATTAGTATGTACTAATGATGTCAAACTTGGAATATAGTGATAAGTAAAAGATTAGAAGATACTATTAGTAATAAGTTTACTAATAATGACGAATATACCAATAACGACATCTTTAGAATCTATGATAATAATGACAAGGTTTATTGACAACTTTAACATATACTAATATTACCAAGTTTAGAATATACTAATAATGATAAATTTGATATGAACAATTTATTAATGACAAGTATATACATACTAATAATGACAAGTTTAGAATATTCCAATGTAGATATGTTTAGAATATACGTACAATTAGAAATTTGGAAAGTACTATTAATGATAACTTTAATAATGGAAAGTATAGAACATTCTAATGATGACAAGTTTAAAAGGTACTATTAATGATATCTTTGATGGGTACTAATAATGACAAGTTTAGAATATTCCAATAATGACAGGTTTAGAAGATACTATCAATGATAACTAACAATGACGAGTTTAGAATATACTAATAATTACAAATTTAAAGGGTACTGTTAATGATAAGTTTCGAAGGTACTATTAATGACTGATTTTTAATAATGATAAATTTAGAACATATTAATTATATCAAGTTTAGAATGTTTAGAATATACTTAGAATATACTAGTTTAGAATATACTAATAATTACAAATTTAAAGGGTACTGTTAATGATAAGTTTCGAAGGTACTATTAATGACTGATTTTTAATAATGATAAATTTAGAACATATTAATTATATCAAGTTTAGAATGTTTAGAATATACTAGTTTAAATTATAATAATAATGACAAGGACAACTTTGATATATACTAATATTGCCAGGCTGAGAATATACTAATGATAACGTCCTATTAACGATATATTTAATATGATCTATTAATGACAAGTTTAGAACATACTAATAATGACAAGTTTAGATATACCAATAAAGACATATTTAGAATATACCAATATTGACATCTTTAGAATATACGTATAATGAGAATTCTAGAGTACTATTAATGATAACTTTAATGTGTACTAATAATGAAAAGTATAGAACCCTCTGATGATGAGAGGTTTAAAAGGTACTATTAATGATATCTTTGATGTGTACTAATTATGACAAATTTAGAATATTCTAATAATGACAGGTTTAGAAGATACTATTAATGATAACTAATAATGACGAGTTTAGAATATACTAAGAATTATTAGAATATACTAATAATGACATGTTTAGAATATACTAATGATTTTAGAAGTTTAGAAGGTATTTATGATAACGTCGATGTTTACTAATAATAAATTTAGAATATATCCTTAACAAGTACTGTTAATGAAAGGTTAGAATATATCCTTAACAAGTACTGTTATAATATATTTATATTCAATGTGTCATAATGTCATATGCAAAAGGTGCAATTTTTTGAAACTTTATTGCATACCAATAAAGAAAATTTTAGAGTTTTTGAATAATGAATAACAATAGCAGGTTAAGAATACAATAATAATGACTACTAATTAATGTTTTAATCATACTAATAATGACAAGTTAAAAAGGAATTATCAATGGAAACTTTCATATGTTCTAGTAATGACAAGTTAAAAATATACGGTTAATGACACCTTTTTGGGACAACTAATAAAAAAAAATGTAACGTACACTAATAATGATTATGGTATTAAAGAAAATTCTAACAAGTGCTATTAATGACAAGTTTACGATATACCAATAACGACAATTTCAATTTTAGAGTTTTTGAATAATAAATAACAATAGCAGGTTAAGAATACAATAATAATGACTACTAATTAATGTTTTAATCATACTAATAATGACAAGTTAAAAAGGAATTATCAATGGAAACTTTCATATGTTCTAGTAATGACAAGTTAAAGATATACGGTTGACACATTTTAGGGACAACTAATAAAAAAATGTAACGTACACTAATAATGATTATGGTATTAAAGATAATTCTAACAAGTGTTATTAATGACAAGTTTACTATATACCAATAACGACAAGTTCAGAAGATTCTTTTAATAATATGTACTAAGCGTGACAACTTTAAAATATACAAAGTTATACAAGTTTGGAAGCTACTATTAATGTGTACTAATTATGAAAGTTGAGAATATACTATTATGGGTAAGTTTATAATATACTAATTATGACAAGTTTAGAAAGTACTGTTAATGGTAAGTTTAATGTATAGTAATAATGATACGTTAAGAATATAATTATAATGACAAGTATAGAACATACTAATAATGACAAGTTTACAAGATACTGTTAATTATAGAACCTACTAATCATGATCAGATTAAAGTTGCTATCAATGATAACTTTAATGTGTACTATTAATGAAAAATTTAGAATATACTAATAATGAAATTTTAGAATATTCTATAAATGATAAGTTTAAGGGGACCCCCCGCCCAAAATATATTTTTCTGAAGGATCTTGCTGATTTTTTCTGTGTGATATCTAGGTCTGAGGAAACCTTCACAGCATGAGTTTTATTCAGATCTGACGAGTAGTTTTTTATTTTTTAATAAAAAACGTAAAAAATCCATATTTTTGGGCTTCTTTCAAATCCTATCTCCTCTTACAATTTTTATTCGATGTCTTTCATTTTACAGCAAAAGAATCTTCTACATTTATAAAAAAAAAATAGAAAGCTTTTTTAAAATCTTTGTTTAACGCCGAGGAAAAAAATATAAAAAAATTATAAAAAAAAAAAAAAATCCACAAAATTTTGACTTTGACACGTTATTAAAAAAAATTATTTAACATATGCAAAAAAACTCTCTATCTTATTTTTTGTCATTTATCTAGCTATTAATAGAGACCTCATATGCAGAAATGAGTGTTAAAGGTTTTTTTTCCTTAGTTTGACTAAATTTTACATTGGACCTCCTAAGACCCATTGAAAACAGGTTCCATTGTATTTCCATGATGATTTTACATCTTTCAAGTAACTCAGGCACTTTTTACCCTCTTACAGTGTAGGATATTATTCACTCAAAGTTAGGGTCTCATAAGCCGCCACCTCACTCTTGTCGCAAAGTTTGAGTTCTTGGTCTAGAATGACCCAGCAAGGTAGTCTGATTGCTGGGATTCAGCTCTCTTTCTTTTCTTGGGTTTCCTTTCTGGTGTTGGAACAGGCTCTTGCTGCATCAGGGACACTGTGAGATGGAAGGGAGAGAGCTGCTGGAGGGAGTACTAGTGGTGATGGCGGAGGTGGTGATAACAAAGTTGATGCTGGGGTTCTTTCTTTCTCCCCTTGAGTTGGATAGCTAATATCTTCAAATATCTTCATGGCTAATATCTTCAAATATCTTCATGGCTAATATCTTCAAATATCTCATCACTGAAAAATAGATGCGAATTTCACACGGCAAATTAGTGAATGCGGTAAGCTAACGTGTACATGTCCTTTACTTTGTAAGGCTCAGGCCGCCAGTCGTGCAGGCTGAACTTCCTCACACCACATGCCGGACGTGCATGCCGGACGTAAGAGAAAACTTTATGAGTGTATCAAACGCAAAAAAATAAGGTAAAATATGGTCAAAACGTATGTAAACAATGGTCGTGCGCAGCATGTGGCTGCCGAGGGAGGGAGGGTAGGCCCTTTAAACCCTTTAAAAATGGCGGTACGATAAAAACACTTTACCAGCATCTAGAGCAAGATCCCTACTATGTATTTATGCAATAAAAAAAATAGAATTTTTCTTAAATCTGACAAACTTGAATACTTGTTTAGAAAGCACTATTAATGATAACTCTAATATGTACTCATAATAAGGACAAGTTTAGAAGGTACTATTAATGATAACTTTAATATGCACTAATAATGGCATTTGTAGAAAATATTGATAATAACAAATATTAGAAAATATTATGAAAATTAAGAATATACTATTATGGGTAAGTTTATAATATACTAATAAGGACAGGTTTAGAAAGTACTATTAATGGTAAGTTTAATGTATAGTAATAATGATACGTTAAGAATATACTTATAATGACAAGTTTAGAACATACTAATAATGACAAGTTTACAAAATACTGTTCATGATAACTAATATAATTATAGAACATACTATTAATGATCAGATTAAAGATACTATTAATGATCATTCTAATGTGTACTTTCAATGACAAGTTTAGAATATACTAATTATAGTTTTAACATGTACTAATAAAAAAGTTTAAAAGGTATTTTGATATGGCAAGTTTACAATATACAAATGATATCAAGTCAAAAAAGTAATATTTGGAATAACCTTAATGTGTACTAATAATGACAAGTTTAGAATATGCTAATAATGGTGTTTAGAAAGTACTCTTAATGTGTACTATTAATACTAGAATATACAAGTAATGGCAAGTTTAGAAGATACTACTAATAATAACTTTAATATGTATCAATAATGACAGGTTTATAATGTACAAATAAAGAAAAGTTTAGAATACACTAATGCTGACAAGTTTGGAAGGTACTATAATTGAATTGTTTAATGTGTACTAATAATGACAAGTTTATAATGTACTAACAATGACAAATTAAGAAGGTGCTATTAACTATAACTTTAATGAGTCCTAATAATGACAAGATTGGAATATACTAGTAATGACATGTATGAAAGATAGAACGAATGATAACTTTAATATGTACTAATAATCACAGGTTTAGAATATACCTAAAATGACATTTAGAATATACTAAGATTGACAAGTTCAGAAGATACTGTTAGAGGTAACTTTAATGTTTAGAAATAATGACAAGTGTGGAATGTACTAATAACGATAAGTTTAGAAGGTTCTACTAATATTAACTTTATTTTGTACTAACAATAACAAGTTTAGCATATAAGTTTACAAGGTACTATTAATAATAACTTTAATGTGTATTAATAAAGACAACATTAATCCAATAATGACAGGTTTAGAATATAATGATAATGAGTTTAGAATATACTAATAATAATAAGTTTAGAATATACTAATAATGAAAGTTTAGAATATCCGAACAATGACAACTTTATAATGACAATCTTAGAGGCACTATTAATAATAACTTTAATGTGCACTAATAACACAGGGGAACACTTTTTCAGTAACTTTGAGTTGCATTGGATATTTTAACGGATTTTGAAAGAGTTTTAGGCGCTGATTTCAAATCTGAAATTAGGTTTTCTCAATTTGAGGTTAATGAAATTGTACATATGTGAACTTGCGTAAACCATGTATAAGCATTTTAACGTCCATATATATATATAGCTTCTAATATTTTGATCATTCTTCTTTTGTTTCAGTTCAAACATGGCTTCCAGAATGAGACATCATTGCAGAAACAAGCCTGATGCCTTCTGCTACATATGTGGATGCTACACACTCAATCGTCAGAGACGTAACATATCCTCGTTCGTCAAGCGTGCCTACAAGGCATATTTTGAAGTTCATCTTGGTGATCAAGACAAGCAATGGGCTCCTCATGTTGTGTGCCACAATTGTGAGGAAATGCTTCGAGACTGGACCAAAGGAAAACGCAAAGGTCTGCCTTTTGGAGTTCCAATGATTTGGCGCGAACCCACCAACCATGTAACTGACTGTTATTTCTGCATGGTAAACACAACGGGTGTTGGGAAGAAAAACCGACATAAGATTACATATCCGAATATTCCCTC
>NC_134782.1:80141912-80156912 GCF_046742065.1 Oratosquilla oratoria | reverse complement strand
AGAATTGTCATTATTAGTATATCTGAAAATTGTCGTTATTAACAAATTATTATTAATAGTACCTTCCAAACTTGTCAATACTTGTATATTTCAAACTTGCTATTATTAGTGTATTCTAAACTTGTTAGTTGTACTTTATACATTTTTCATTATTAATATATTTTAACATGTCGTTTTAGTGCACATTAAAGATATAATTATTAGTGTCTTCTAGTCTTGTCATTATTAGTATATTCTAAACGTGTCATTATAAATATATTCTAATCTTGTCATTATTAGTGCACCTTAAAGTTATCATTAATAGTACTTTACTTAACTTGTCTTCGTGAGTATATTTCAAAGTTGTCATTGTTGGTACACATTAACTTATTGTTATTAGCACCATCTGAACTTTTCATAATTAGTATATTCTAAACCTATCATCATTATTATATTCTAAATTTATCGTTATTAGTATGCATTAAAATAATCATTAATCGTACTTTATGAACTTATAGTACTATTTAAACTTCTCATTAATAAGATAATCAACGTTAACAACGTACATTCTAAGGTTTCATTATTGTGATTTTCTAAACTTGCATTAGTATATTCTTAACTTATTATAAGTTCACAAAAAAGTTTTCATTATTATTACACATTGAAGTTATCATTAACAGTACCTTCAAAATTTTATATTATTACTATATTCTAAACTTGCGATTATTTGTACTAATAATGACAAGTTTAGAAGTTACTATTGATGATAACTTTAAGATGTACTAATAATGCAAAAAATTACCATATACTAATAATGACAATTTTAGAAGGTACTAATTACAATAACTTTAATATGTACTAATAATGACAGGATTAGAGTATACCAATAATGACAAGTTAAGAAGATATTCTTAATAATAACTTTAACATGCACTAATAATGAAAAATTTATAATGATAACGTCAAAATTTAGAATATACTAATAGTGACAAGTTTTTAAATAACTATTAATGACTCAACTTTCCATTATTAGTACAATCTAATTAGTACACGTTTATATTATTTCAAAAATCCCTTCTAAACTTGTCATTATTACTATTTTACACGTTTTATTACACATTATTACATTTTTATTTTTACATATATCACTATTTTTAATTATTACATATATTATTTTTATTACACATTATTAGTACAATCTAATTAGTACACGTTTATATTACTTCAAAAATCCCTTCTAAACTTGTCATTATTACTATTTTCTATTATTATATTCTAAACTAACATGAATTTAACAGTGGTGATGCAAAGTCATCATAGTAATTAAATGAACAGGGCAGGACTCATGGAAATGAATTTAAACTGGAAAAATTTAGATTTTAGAAACAGTGAGAAAACTTTATGGATGGGGAGGACAGGTGATGGATATACTAAATATACTAATTATAACAATATAACCTTGTCAACTTTCCATTATTAGTATAACCTAATTAGTACACAATCCTTTCTAAACTTGTCATTATTACCATGTTCGTATATCCTAAACTAACATGACTCTAACAGGGGTGATGCAAACAAAATCATCATAATAATTAAAAGAACATGGCAGGACTCAGTAATGAATTTAAACTGGAAAAAATTAGATTTTAGAAATGGTGAGATGATGCTTTATGTAGGCCTTGTGGTCTCTTGCAATCTCCTTAATTCATATGTTCTTATGCTCGTATGTACCTTCAAAACGTGTCATTATTACTATATTCTAAAGTTGTCATTATTCTAATCGTCCCATTACTACACATTAAAGTTACCTTTAATGGTACCCTGAAAACTTACCACATGCCATAATTAGTACACATTAAAGTTGTCATTAAAAGCATCTTAAAACTTGTCATTATTAATATATTCTAAACGTATCATTGTTAGTATTTTCTGAACTTGTCATTAAAGTTGTCATTAAAAGCATCTTAAAACTTGTCATTATTAATATATTCTAAACGTATCATTGTTGGTATTTTCTGAACTTGTCATTATTATAACACATTAAAGTTACCAATAATATTACATTCTAAACTTGTCCATACTGCGATAATTTAAACTTGTTATCATTGGTACAGTCTAAACATGTACACATTGAAGGTCCCATTAATAGTACCATCTACACTTTTCAATACAAGTACACAAATATATATTATATTATTAGTACACATTAAAGTTATGATGAATAGGTCCTTTCGAAGTTCTCATCATTTGTATATTCTAAACTTTTCATTATTGATATACATTAAAGTTATCATTAATTAAACTTTCAACTTGTCATAATTAGTATATTCTAAACTTATTATTCCTATTAAAGTTGTCATTAATAATACCTTCTAAAATTATTGTTATTATGTTCTACACTTGTCATTATTAATATTTTCCTAAACTTGTCACTATTAGTATATTCTAAATAAGTGACTATTATCACATTAATAATACCTTCTAATCCCGTTTTTAATTTCTAGTATATTCTAAACTTCTTATTATTAATATATTCTAAACTTGTCATTATTAGTATATTCAAAACTTGTCATTAAAGTTTTCATTATTAGTACACATTAAAGGTATTATTAATACTACCTTAACTTTACTTTATTAGTATATTTTAAACATGTCATTATCACTATTTTCCTTAACTTGTTACTATTAGTAACTATTAGTAAATAGTGACTATTACCACATTGATAGTACCTTGATATTAATAGTATCTTGATATTAATAGTATATTCTAAACTTATCATTATTGGTATATTCTAAAATTCGTATTAGTAATATATTCTAAACTATTCATTCTTAGTATATTCTATACATGTCACTATCAGAACATATTAAAGTTTTCATGAATAATACACATTAAAGTTATTATAAATAGTATATTCTAATCGTGTTCTTATTAGTACACATTAAAGTTATAATTAATACTACCTTCTAAACTTAACTGTATTAGTATATTCCAAACATGTCATTATTAGCACATATTAAAGTTATCATTAATAGTACCTTCTAAATTTATCATTGTTAGTATATATTAAAAAAATTATTATTCATTATAAGTACCTTCTAAATTTGTTATTATTAGTATATCCTAACCTATCATAATTAGTACATATCAAAGTTATTATTAATAGTAGCTTCTAAACTAGTCATTATTTTTATATTCTTAACTTGTAATTTTTTGTATCTTCTAAACTTTTCATTATCAGTATATTCAAAAATTGTCATTATTTGTACACATTAAAGTACTTGTCATTATTAGTATTTTCTAAACTTGTTGTTATTACTATATATTAAAGTTATCATTAATATTATCTTCAAAACTTGATATTATTATTTTATCTTAAACTTGTGATTATTAGTATATTCCTAGCTTGTCATTATTAGTATATTCTCATTATTACTATATTCTAAACTTTTCATTATTTATACATACCTACTAAACTTTTGAAGAACTCGTAAATATCAAATTAGTCATTACTAGTATTTTGAATTTGTTAATGAAGTTATCATTGATAAAACTTATTTCTTCTAAACTTCTAAACTTATCATTATCTCCTTCTAAACTTATCATTATTATTATATTCTAAACTTGGTATAATCTAAAATCGTCATTATTAGTAAACAACATTATCATTATTGGAATATTCTAGACTTGTCATTATTAGTATAATCTTTAGAAGTACTCATTAATTTATTATTAGTACTCATTAAAGAGTACATTAATAGTACTTTCTAAACTTCTCATTATTCGTATATTCTAAACATGTCAATATTAGTACATTCTATGCATGTCATCATTGATATAATCTAAACTTATCATTATTAGTATGTTTTAAAGTTGTCATTATTAGTTCACATTAAATTTATCATTAATAGGACGTTCTAAACTTATCAATAGTAGCATATTTTGAACTTTGCTGTGTAATTACTTTTTAAATTGTCATTATTCTATCTTTGTCATTATTATTTGTATTATTAGTTCACATTAAATTTATCATTAATAGGACGTTCTAAACTTATCAATAGTAGCATATTTTGAACTTTGCAATATTTTGAATTTTGAATTGTTATTATTCTATCTTTGTCATTATTATATTCTAAATTAGTACATGTCATTATTAGTATATTCGAAACTGGGAACACTAAAGTTATCATTAATAGCATCTTTTAAACTTTTCATTAAAGTCATTAATAGTACCTTCTAAACTTATCCTTAACTTGTAATTATTAGTATATTCTAAATTTTTCAATATTAGTACACATTAAAGTTATTATTAATAGTACAATAAAAACTTGTCACTATTACCATATTGTAAACTTTTTTTTATTAATATGCACTGATATTAACAATACCTTCTAAACTTGTAAATATTAGTATATTCTAATCCTTTCGTAAGTAAACTTGTTTTCATTTGTACACATTAAAGTTATCATTAGTAATTCCTTTTCAACCCGTCGTTATTAGTATATTCTATATTTGTCATTATTACTACACAATAAAGATATTAATAATTGTATTTTCACATTCTTCATTATTAGTATAATCCAAAAGTTATCATTATTAGTGCACATTAATGTCATGTTAAAGATACATTCAAATTTCGTTTATATTGTTATATTCTAAACTTGTCAGTATTAGTATATTCTATTTTTTCATTATTACTACTTATAGTACCTACTAAACTTGTCATTATTAATATATTCTAAATTCTAAACTTGTCATTATTAATTAACATTATAGTTACCAATTATAGTAACTTCTCAACTAGTTGTTATTAGTATATTCTAAACTTGTCTTATTAGTACACATTGAAGTTTTCATTAACTTCTATTTTTTTATTATAACGTGTCATTATTAGTACACATTAAAGATATTGCTAAGAGAATCTTCTAATCTTCTCAGTATCAATATACATTAAAGTATTATTACTATTATATCTTGACATTATTACATCACAATAAAGTTTTTAAAAGTACCGATTATTCCCACATTCTAAATTTGTCATTATTTGTGCAAATAAAATTTATCATTAATCGCACACTTATTAGTATATTCTAAATTTGTTATTATTAGTAAACATTGAAGTTATCATAAATATTACCTTCTTATCTTGTCATCATAAGTATCTTCTAAACCTGTCATTATTAGAATATTCTAAACTCGTCATTATTAGTTATTTTAGATAGTATCTTCTAAGCCTGTTATTTTTAAAATGTTTTAAAACTGTCATTACAAGTACACATCAAAGATATCATTAATAGTACATTTTAAACTTATCATTAGAATTTGTCATTATTAGTACACATTAAAGTTTTTATTAGTAGTACCTAAAAAGTGTCATTAATCGTATATTCTTAACTTGTCATTACTAGAACATATTAAAGTTATCATTGATGATTCCTTTTCAACTTGTCATTATCGGTATAATTCAAACATTAATTAGTAATCATTGTTAGTCATTACTCAACAACTCTAAAATTTTCTTTATTAGTATACATTAAAGTTTCAATTAATTGTACCTTTGAATATGATATTATGACACATTAAACTTGTATATTCTAAATGTGTCATTATTAACAAACATAGATATTATCTGCTAAACTTGTCATCATTAGTATCTTCTAAACCTGTCATTATTAGAATATTCTAAACTTGTAATTATTAGTATATTCTAAACTCGTCATTATTAGTTATTTTAGATAGTATCTTCTAAGCCTGTTATTATTAAAATGTTTTAAAACTGTCATTACAAGTACACATCAAAGATATCATTAATAGTACATTTTAAACTTGTCATCATTAGAATGTTTTATACTTTTCATGTTTTCATGTTTTATACTTTTCACATTGAAGTTATCATGAATAGTACTTTCTAAACTTGAGTATATTCTAAACATGTATATTCTAAACATGTTTTCATTGGTATATTCTAAACTTGTCATCATTAGTATGTTCTAAACTTGTCATTAATACTTCATATTAAATTAATTATTAATAGGACGTTCTATACTTATAATTATTAGTATAATCCAAAATTGGCAATATATGTTAAAGTTGTCATTAAACCTTTTCATTATTATCATCGTTTAAACTAGTATATTCTAAATATTCTAAAATTGACATTATTAGTATGTTCTAAATTTATCATTAGTAATAATCAAAGTCATTAATAGTACCTCCGAAACTTATCATTAATAGTACCCTTTCAATGTGTAATTATTAGTATATTCTAAACTCGTCATTATTAGTTATCATTAATAGTATCTTCTATACCTGTCATTTTCGGAATATTCTAAACTTGTCATTATTAGTTACCATTAATAGTATCTTCTAAACCTGTCTTTACCGGAATATTCAAAACTTGTCATTATTAGGACCCATTATTAATTGTACTTTTTAAACTTGTCATCATTAGAATGTTATATACATTTCATTATTTGTACACATGTCTACATTATTAGTATGTTCTAAACTTGTCATTAATAGTTCATATTCTTATTAGTATATTCTAAACTTGGCAATATTAGTATATGTTAAAGTTAAATTTGTCATTATTATTATAGTTTAAACTAGTCTATTCTAAAGATGTCGTTGTTAGTATATTCAAAACGCGTCATTTTTAGTAAATTTATCATTAATAGTATCTTCTAATATTTTCATTATTACTATATTCCAAGTTTGACATTATTAGTACACATTAAATCTATCATTAATAGTACTTACCAAACTTGTTTTTATTAGTATTTTCTAATCCTGGCATTATTCGTGTGTTCTTAACTTATTATTAGTGAAAATTAAAGTTATTAATAGTACCTTGTACACTAATCATTAAGAGTATCCTTTTAACTTGTAATTATTAGTATGTTCTAAACTTGTCAATATTATTACACATTAAAGTTATCATTAATAGTTCCTTTTCAACCTGTCGTTATAAGCATATTCTATATTTGTCATTATTAGTACACAATAGAGATATTAATTGTATTTTCACACTCTTCGTATATTCTAAACCTTCTAAACTTCTTATTAATACGTGTCATTATTAGTACTCATTAAAGATGTCATGTAATAGGATCTTTTAAACATGTCAATATTAGTTTTTTCTAAACTTGTCATTATTTTTTATTCTAAAGTTTTTATTATTTGTATATTATAAACTTTTTAGTATTAGTACACTCTAAAGTTATCATTAATAGTGCTTTCTGAACTTGTCATTACTAGTATATTCTAAACTTGTCATTATTACTAAACTTTAAGGTTAATTGTTCCTTATAAGATTGTCATTTTTAGTATATTCTAAACATCTCATTATTGGTACACATTAAAGTTATCATTAATAGTTCCTACCCGGCCTTTTTTTTGTACATCCTAAACTTAATATTAGTATACTCTAAATATGTCATTATTAGTTCACTTTAAAGTTACATTAAATTTATCGTTAACAGTACATTCTAAAATTGTCATTATTAGGTTATTCTAAACTTATTATTGGTATATTCTAAACTTTTCATTTGCAGAAAACATTAAAGTTATTATTAATAGCTTATAAATTTGTATTTGCATTTGTATTTGTAATTGTTTTGTATTTTTGTATGTTTTTATTTTTCATATTTTAGTACTTTTTTAATTGTGTAGTTTTTGTATTTGATAACTTAATATATGCGAAACTTCTAAACTAATCATTATTAGTATATTCTATACTTTTCATTATTAGTACATTCTAAACTTGTCAATGATAGTACCTCCTAAACTTCTCATTATTACTATATTCTAACTTGTCACTATTATTACACATTAAATATCTTAATAGTACCTAGTTGTCATTACCATATTCTAAACTTTTTATTATTAGTACACATTAAATTTATTAGTTAGAGTGCATTCTAAACTTGTCTTTATTAGTATATTACAAACTTGCTTATTATTAGTACAAATTAAAGTTATCTTGAACAGTTATATTGAACTTGTAATTATTGGTATATTCTAATCTTTCACATACACATACCTGTACCTTCTAAACCTCTTTTTAATTAGTATATTGTAAACTTCTGTACACATTAAAGTTATTATTAATAATACCTTCCAAACTTGTCAAAGTTAAATGCATTATCAAATCTTTTAAACTAGTCATTATTAGTATATTACAAACTTGCCATTATTAGTATTTTTTCATTATTAGTACACATTAAAGTCATTGTTGGTATATTCTAGTATTTCCATTATTTGTACACATAAAAGTTATCATATTCTAAATTTGTCATTATTAGTGCACATTAAAGTTATCACGCAATAGTACCTTCTAAACTTGTCATTATTAGTATATTCTAAACACGTTAAAGTTATAATTAGTAATACCTTCTAAATCTTGTCATAATTACAATTTTATAAATTTGTCCCTATTAATACACGTTATGATGATATTTTTCATTATTAGGATAATTTAGACTTTTCATTCTCAGTATATCAATAACATTACCTCGTAAACATTTAATTATTAGAGCATTGTCATGTTGTCATTATTAGTATATTCTTAGTTTGTCATTTTAGTATACATTAAAGTTATAGTGTCTAATACCTTCAAAAATTATCATTATTTGTAGATTCTGAAAGTGTCCTTATTAATACATTCTAAATTTGTCATTATTAGTACACAATTTTATTGAATTGAACCTTCTAAACTTGTCAATATTAGTATACAACAAATAAAAGTTAATAGTTATTTAATAGAATTTTTAACTATTTCGTAAAAATATCATTAATAGTTTCTAAGCTTGACAAGTTTAGATGACAAGTTTAGATGACTAATAATAGTATATTCTAAACTTGTCATTATATGTACTATTAGTATAATATAAAATTTTCATTACTAATGTTATCATTAATAGTATATTCTTATTTGCATGTTAGTACATATTAAAGTTATCATTAAACGAACCTTAGAAATATGTTATTATTAGTATAGTCTAAACTTTATTACAAACTTGCCATTATTAGTATATATAAAAAAATTCATGATTAGTACATATTAAAGTCATTATTGTTATATTCTAGTCTTTCCATTATTAGTGCACATAAAAGTTGTCATAAACTGTCATTATTCTAAACTTGTCATTCTTAGTATATTCTAAGCTCGTTATACTAAATTTATTATTAATAATACCTTCTAAATTTGATATTATTAGTGTATTCTAATCTTGACATTATCAGCATATTCTAGATTTGTCATTGATATTCTACACTTGTTATTATTAGTACCCATTAAAGCTTGTCAATTGTATGTTCTAAACCCTCATTATTAGTACACATTAGTTATCATTAACAGTAAATTCGAAACATATCATTATTAGTAAATACTAAACATATCTTCCTTGGTATTCTTTTAAACTGTCATTATTCTAAACTTGTCATTCTTAGTATATTCTAAGCTCGTTATACTAAATTTATTATTAATAATACCTTCTAAATTTGATATTATTAGTGTATTCTAATCTTGACATTATCAGCATATTCTAGATTTGTCATTGATATTCTACACTTGTTATTATTAGTACCCATTAAAGCTTGTCAATTGTATGTTCTAAACCCTCATTATTAGTACACATTAGTTATCATTAACAGTAAATTCGAAACATATCATTATTAGTAAATACTAAACATATCTTCCTTGGTATTCTTTTAATTACTATGATGACTTTGTTTGCATCACCCCTGTTAAGGTCATGTTAGTTTAGAATATACAACAAAGTATAGATTATACAAATAATGATAAGTTTAGAAGGCAACCTTAATGTATACCTATAATGAAGATAATATTTATGATAATTTTAATGTGTAATAATATGAAGTTATAATATACTCATAATGATGAATTTAGAAAACTTATCATTATTAGTATATTCTATACCTTTCATTATTAATACATAGTAAATTTGACTATGTATTAATAATGAAAGGTATAGAATATACTAATAATGATAAGTTTTCTAAATTCATCATTATTAGTATATTTCATCCCTATAATGACAAGTTTAGAATATACTAATAACGACATGTTTAGAATATACTTATAATGACAAGTTTCGCAAATTTAGAAGATCCTATTAATGATAACTTTAATGTGCACTAATCGTATATTCTAAACTTGTCATTAGTAGAACATATTAAAGTTATCATTGATAATTCCTTGTCAACTTGTTATTATTAGAATAATTCAAACATTAATTAGTAATCATTGTTATTGTTATTGTTAGTCATTATTAAAAAACTAAACTTTTCATTATTAGTACACATTAAAGTTTCAGTTAATTTGTATCTTTTAGATATGACATATGACACATTGAACTTGTAATTCTTAGTATATTCTAAAGTTTCTTTAATAGTACGTGTTAAAGATATTGCTAAGAGAATCTTCTAATCTTCTCAGTATCAATATACATTAAAGTTATTATTACTATTATATTCTAATTTTGACATTATTACAACACAATAAAGTTATTAAAAGTACCACATTCTAAATTTGTCATTATTTGTGCAAATAAAATTTATAATTAATCGCACACTTCTTGTTATTAGTAATTTCTAAATTTGTTTTTATTTGAACACATTAGAACACATTAAATTACCATTCTAAAGTTGTCATTACTTCTATATTCTAAACTTCTCATTAATAGTACACATTAAAGTTATCATTGATAGTATCTTTAATCTTATCATTATTAGTATGTTCTATAATTATCATTATTAGTACAAATTAAGGTTATCACTTATAGCACTTTCTATTCGTATAATCTAACAAGTAGAATATTCTAAACATGTCTTCATTGGCATGTTCTAAACTTTTCATTCTTAGTGCTTATTAAATATATTCTAAACATGGCAATATTGGTGTATTCTAAAGTTGTCATTATTCTAAACTTGTCATTATCATTATATTCTAAACTTGTTAGTATTAATACACATGATTTGTAGCACCTTCCAAAGTTGTCTTTATTTGTATGTTCTATTTTTGTCATTATTAGTACACATTATAGTTATCATTATTAGTACACATTATAGTTATCATTGATATTACCTTCTAATATTTGTAATTATCAGTATTGTCATTATTAGTGCATATTAAAGTTATCATTAACAGTATCTTGTAAACTTGTCATTATTAGTATGTTTTAAACTTGTCATTATAAGTTCTTAACGTATCATTAATATTATACATTAAACTTAATGTGCACTAAAAGACAGTTTTAGAATGTACTAATTATGGAAAGTTTAGATTATATTAACAACGATAAGTTAATGACTAGTTTAATATATACAACTTTGGAATGTACTACTAATGATAACTTTAATGTGAAAAGGGTACTGTTAATGATTAGTGTAGAAGGTACTATTAATGACTAATTTTCACTGATAATAAGTTCAGAACACACTAACAATAACAGGTTTAGAAAATACTAATAAAACCAAGATTAGTATGTACTATTAATGATATATTTAATCTGTACTAATGATGTCAAACTTGGAATATAGTGATAATGAAAAGATTAGAATATACTATTAGTAATAATTTTACTAATAATGACGAGTTTTGAGTATACCAATAACGACATCTTTAGAATCTATGATAATAATGACAAGGTTAAAACAACTTTAACATATACTAATATTACCAAGTTTAGAATATACTAATAATGATAAATTTGATATGAACAATTTATTAATGACAAGTATAAACATACTAATAATGACAAGTTTAGAATATTCCAATGTAGATATGTTTAGAATATACGTACAATTAGAAATTTGGAAAGTACTTTAATGATGAAAAGTATAGAACATTCTAATGATGACAAGTTTAAAAGGCACTATTAATGATATCTTTGATGGGTACTAATAATGACAAGTTTAGAATATTCCGATAATGACAGGTTTAGAAGATACTATCAATGATAACAAACAATGACGAGTTTAGAATATACTAATAATTACAAATTTAAAGGGTACTGTTGATGATAAGTTTCGAAGGTACTATTTATAACTTTGATTTTTAATAATGATAAGTTTAGAAAATATTAATTATGTCAAGTTTAGAATGTTTAGAATATACTAGTTTAAATTATAATAATAATGACAAGGACAACTTTGATATATACTAATATTGCCAGGCTTAGAATATACTAATGATAATGTCCTATTAATGATAAATTTAATATGAACTATTAATGACAAGTTTAGAACATACTAATAATGACAAGTTTAGATATACCAACAAAGACATATTTAGAATATACCAATATTGACATCTTTAGAATATACGTATAATGAGAAGTCTAGAGTACTATTAATGATAACTTTAATGTGTACTAATAATGAAAAGTATAGAACCCTCTGATGATGACAGGTTTAAAAGGTACTATTAATGATATCTTTGATGTGTACTAATTATGACAAATTTAGAATATTCTAATAATGACAGGTTTAGAAGATACTATTAATGATAACTAATAATGACGAGTTTAGAATATACTAAGAATTATTAGAATATACTAATAATGACATGTTTAGAATATACTAATGATGACAAGTTTAGAAGGTAATATTTATGATAACTTCGATGTTTACTAATAATAACAAATTTAGAATATACTAATAATAAGAAGTGTGCGATTAATGATAAATTTTATTTGCACAAATAATGACAAATTTAGAATGTGGTAATAATCGGTACTTTTAATAACTTTATTGTGTTGTACTATTGTCAAGATTAGAATATAATAGTAATGAAATGTTAGAATATACTTAATATATTTATATTGAATGTGTCATAATGTCATATTCTAAAGGTACAATTAGTTGAAACTTTATTGTATACCAATAAAGAAAATTTTAGAGTTTTTGAATAATAAATAACAATAGCAGGTTAAGAATACAATAATAATGACTACTAATTAATGTTTTAATTATACTAATAATGACAAGTTAAAAAGGAATTATCAATGATAACTTTAATATGTTCGAGTAATGACAAGTTAAAGATATACGGTTAATGACACTTTTTAGGGACAACTAAAAAAAATGTAATGTACACTAATAATGATTATGGTATTAAAGATAATTGTAACAAGTGCTATTAATGACAAGTTTACGATATACCAACAACGACAAGTTCAGAAGATTCTTTTAATAATATGTACTAAGCGTGACAACTTTAGAATATACAAAGTTATACAAATTTGGAAGCTACTATTAATGTGTACTAATTATGAAAGTTGAGAATATACTATTATGGGTAAGTTTATAATATACTAATAATGACAAGTTTAGAAAGTACTATTAATGGTAAGTTTAATGTATAGTAATAATGATACGTTAAGAATATAATTATAATGACAAGTATAGAACATACAAATAATGACAAGTTTACAAGATCATGATCAGATTAAAGTTGCTCTCAATGATAATTTTAATGTGTACTATTAATGAAAAGTTTAGAATATACTAATAATGAAATTTTAGAATATTCTATTAATGTGACAAACTTAGAATACTCGTTTAGAAAGCACTATTAATGATAACTCTAATATGTATTCATAATCAGATGTTTAGAATATACTAGTAAGGACAAGTTTAGAAGGTACTATTAATGATAACTTTAATATGCACTAATAATGGCAATTGTAGAGTATATTGATAATAACAAATATTAGAAAATATTATGAAAATTAATAATATACTCTTATGGGTAAGTTTATAATATACTAATAATGACAGGTTTAGAAAGTACTATTAATGGTAAGTTTAATGTATAATAATAATGATACGTTAAGAATATACTTATAATGACAAGTTTAGAACATACTAATAATGACAAGTTTACAAAATACTGTTCATAACTAATATTAATAGTGATAATTATAGAACATACTAATAATGATCAGATTAAATATACTATTAATGATCATTCCAATGTGTACTATCAATGACAAGTTTAGAATATACTAACGATAGTTTTAACATGTACTAATAAAAAAGTTTAAAAGGTATTTTGATAAGGCAAGTTTACAATATACAAATGATATCAAGTTAATTTGTAATAACCTTAATGTGTACTAATAATGACAAGTTTAGAATATACTAATAATGATATTTAGAAAGTACTCTTAATGTGTACTATTAATACTAGAATATACAAGTAATGACAAGTTTAGAAGATACTACTAATAATAACTTTAATATGTATCAATAATGACAGGTTTATAATACACTAATAAAGAAAAGTTTAGAATACACTAATGCTGACAAGTTTGTAAGGTACTATAATTGATAAGTTTAATGTGTACTAATAATGACAAGTTTATAATGTACTAACAATGACAAATTAAGAAGGTGCTATTAGCTATAACTTTAATGAGTCCTAATAATGACAAGATTAGAATATACTAGTAATGACATATATGAAAGATAGAACGAATGATAACTTTAATATGTACTAATAATCACAGGTTTAGAATATACCTAAAATGGCATTTAGAATATACTAAGATTGACAAGTTCAGAAGATACTGTTAGAGGTAACTTTAATGTTTAGAAATAATGACAAGTGTGGAATGTAATAACGATAAGTTTAGAAGGTTCTACTAATATTAACTTTATTTTGTACTAACAATAACTAGTTTAGAATATAAGTTTACAAGGTACTATTAATAATAACTTTAATGTGTATTAATAGAGACAACATTAAGGTGTACTAATCCAATAATGACAGGTTTAGAATATAATGATAATGAGTTTAGAATATATTAACAATAATAAGTTTAGGATATACTAATAATGAAAGTTTAGAATATCCGAACAATGACTACTTTATAATGACAATCTTAGAGGCACTATTAATTATAGCTTTGATGAGTACTAATAATCACAAGCTTACAATATTTTAATAAGGTCATGTTTATAAGGTCATATTAATGATGACGTTAATATGTAGT